>NW_019729219.1:292334-404090 GCF_002891405.2 Cryptotermes secundus
ATTTCAAGAAAATTTGAAGTTAAATTTAACAGGCGAGAAACTAAAATAAGTACATTTCCAATAGTCATTCCATTTGTGGCGAGAAAGGAAAATACATATACATAGACACACAGAATAATAATAATAATGAGGAGGAGAATTAGAGGGGTCTTCATTGTGCTTACACTGCGTTAAAATTGTTTTTATTTTGTTCTTTTAATACAATGCTCTACTACAATGGGAATGTAAGCACATATGAAACAATCTACATAAATTTAATTATCATTTAGTTTATATAGTAACAGAGAACACTGAAGGGCCAGTTTTTTTTCTTATAAGAGAACACTTCATCACATCTTAAATCAGCCTCTTTCACTCACGACTGTTTCAGCCGAACGCACCTGTTAAGTGGACACTGCGAACACACAAATCTGTCTTGTATATGTGATGACCTTGGTGTATCATTCTGCATGAGGATTATAGACTGCGGGCAACTGCTTGATAACAAAATGCAGAGGAGAATAACTGAACCAACGAGAGATAAACTACGAGAATGATAGAAAAAATTACATAATAAGGACCGTTTTAATTTGTGCTTTTCAGCTGATATTGTTAGAGTGATTGGATTAAGAAGGTTAAGATGGGGCAGGCATGTAGCACGGATGGGGGAATGAGATGCATACAAATTTGTATTCGGAAAACCTCAAGAAAGATAACGCTGAAATATATCTTAAAGAAAGGATTGGATTCAGCTGCCTCAGGATATGGTCCAATGGTTGCGTCTTGTAAACACGGTGAAGAATATTTAGATTCTATAAACCAAGTCCAATATCCTGACCATTTGAGTACGTATTGACACTGGAGAGAAGACCCTGCACCATGGAGGGTAGTTAGTTGCTTCGTGATTTCACTATGGGACCACCTGGGGCGGTTATGAAACTTCGAATAAATTACAGGATGATTATGAACGATGAATCGGAAGAGATTCGGGACTATTTTGGCAAATTATTCGTATCTCGACTTTCTCCAGGAAGACTTGAGAAAAACAGAAATAAATTTATGTACTTAAGATATACGGCTCCAGATGATTGTTTGAGCTGGGTAAACACTGAACATGGCTGAGACGCTTTAGATTATAACAACGCGTCGAGTATAAACCTGTAGTTACATATATACAAATTTAAATGTATTATCCACAAATATATATATATACACGTAAGATTATGATTACTTCGTATTACAAATTCATATTTCCGAAGTACTCGTCATGAGAAAATGTATTATATTCACTGGACAAAACGAACTCCGTGGCCTGTAGTCCGCATCCGAACTATACCGACCGAGCGACCGCCATTTGTCGGCGAAGTTAGTGCCAACTTTAGCGGATAGAGGGTGTCGCGTGGTCAGCGCAAGGGATCCCCCCAGCCGTTAATCTCGGTTTTCTAACCTGCAAAACGTGGAAGAGGGAGATGAATCCATGGTATTTACGTGGGTCAGAAAGAGAAAGAAATTTCTCGCTGTATGGGTGAGTGAGTGAGTGAGTGAATGGACGAATACAGTTTACTCTTTCCAAGGATCCCGAACACTAGGAAGTTTAAGTTTTTCTGCTTCCTTACTTGCTGTTACAAACTGGAAAATGTGGAAAAGGCAGGTAACTTTTAACCAACTGACACGACTGATAGCCCGGAAATGTTTTATGAACGATGACAAGAGTATATGGCTCACGATCAATATGATGTAAGAGATACAGTGTGTCCAAGAACGGTGTGGAAAGAAAATTATATAAGGGAAAATAGTCCTTACACAGAGGAAATAATCTCTCTGTTCAGTAGCTTAAGTTCCAATTTCTGTATATGTTTAGAACAACGATAACAAATCAAAACCTGATTCAGGAGGAAATTATGAGGAGAATGAACTCGGGTAATGCTTGCTACCATTCAGTCCAGAACCTTTTGTCTTCTCGTCTGCTGTCCAAAAATATAAATATTAAATTACACAAAACTATAATGTTACCTGTGGTTCTATATGGGTGTGAAACTTGGTTTCTGATATTAAGGAAAGAACATAGCCTGAGGATGTTTGAGAACAGGGTGTTGAGGAGAATATTTGGACCGCAGAGGGATGAAGTGACAGGAGGGTGGAGAAAACTGCATAATGAGGAGCTTCATAACTTGTACTCTTCTCCAAGTATAATTAGAATGATCAAGTCAAGAAGAATGAGATGGGCAGGGCATGTAGCACGAGTGGTGGAGAAGAGGAATGGATATAGTATAATGGTGGGAAATCCAGAAGGAAAGAAACCACTAGGAAGAAGAAGACATAGATAGGCGGAGAATATTAAAATGAATCTTAGTGATATAGGATTGGGTGGTATGGACTGCATCGATCTGGCACAGGTTAGGGACCAGTGGAGGGCTCTTGTGAAAAAAGTAATGAACCTTCGGGTTCCATAAAATGCTATGAAATTCTTTGAGTAGCTGCAGAATTGGCAGATCCTCAAGTAGGGCCCAGCTTAATGAGTAGGTAAGTAAGTTGCATCAATGCCTGGGCAGGCGCCATCCCCTTCAGTCACTAGTAGTCATGACCACAGTTTAGCAGAAGGTGGTCTGAGGTTCATGGTTCGCGGCGTTGAGATCCGGTACACATATTTAGTTCTGATGTTAAGTTTCGATTTGTACACGCATGTTCAGCACCAAGCTACTATAAAAAACAAACTCCGTGGTTTTAGTCCGCAAGCGAACTAAACCGACCAAGAGACCGCCGCTTGTCTGTGAAGTTAGTGCCAGCTTTAGCGGATAGAGGGTGTCGCGTGGTCACCGCAACAAATCCACACGGCCGTTAATTTCGGTTTTCTAGACCGGAGTCGCTACTTTTTTTATTCAAGTAGCTCCTCAATTATCCTCACGAGGCTGAGTGGACCCCACTACAGACCCACTAATTCTCAGAAAATCTGGTATCGCCGGGAATCGAACCCGGGACCTCTGGATCTATAAGAAGGATCTCTGAATACTAGACCACAGAGGCGGTCACCTAGCTAATATTCCATTAGGAATGGGACAGACGTTTGAGTGAAACTGAAGTGCTGTAAAGACGCCCATAGATATCAAACGAAGAGGAGGAGCTCATGAGAAAAGCTTTTCTGTGTAACAGCGCTAGATGATTGCACATGAAGCAGGCAACTGCACCTTCCCCACTACGCAGTTCATGGCGTTGCACACAAACGTTCATGTTTACGTGCGTACAAAACTGCAGTTGTGGCAGCACATCAGACCAGCCAACCGTAAATGTAGAAGAGACTTTGTGAGGAAATGTTGCAGAAAATTGACAGTGACGAGATTTTCCTGGACTCTGTGTGTGTTTTTTTCTGCTGAGATGACATTCCATTTAATAGTATCGTGAACGACCACAACAGTAGAATTTGAAGTAGTCAGCCCCTTAAGAAATTCTCGTACAGCAGAGGGACATGGGAAAGATTTAACATGTGCTATGGCACAACGATTGGATGTAATCATTGAACTTATTTGCCTTACATGAAGCAACTGCGACAAGCCATTCGTAGCCGGACATGTTACTACACTACACAGTGACACAGTCTAACCGCTCACTTCGTTGGGCCCTTTATGTTGGTCTCCACTTATCCGGGTCCTCTCCTTCCTTGTGCTGCGATTCACCTGCACCTCTTTCTGGACACCTCCACTGGAGTTACTGCCCTCCTCCTCCTCGCGGAAGGCGAGAAGTTAGGTGAGAAGGGAGGAGAATTGTGGTTGTTGGTGCTGGTAGGCGAGAGTTCGGTTTCGGTACTACCATTAAGTGTCTCGCAAGTAGGGAAAGATGGGAGTATCTGGGTTCTGTTCGGTAATTGGTAGAGATGAGTTCTTATCCCGGGGTCTTTTACGGGTCTGGCTCGGGCAGGGCAGGAAGATTCTTACACTACAATCACATACACCTCTTCAGACTTTTGCACTTAATTCACTTCCGCTCACTGAATACAACGGAATCTATTAGTAACACTTATTTCGATTTTAACTTATGATACTTTTACTGAAGGGACGTAGTTGTAATTTGTGTCTGACTTGGCCGAAAGTTGGATGAAGACTCCTTGAGGTGGAATGTCCTCTCTCTGAATACTGAGGTCCACGAACCACAGACTCAAGGAGAAATCCACTCCTCCACTTTTGCCATTGGTTAAGTTTTCAAACTAGGAGTTTCCCTAAATTTGTCAATTTCCAATCATGTTGCTTTGCTATGTGATTCTGGCAGTTGCTGACCCGACGCTAAGGTTGACAGCGACTTGATGCATTACGATCAGGGGATGAGGCTCCGGCCCTCCCACTTCTAAGTTATAGCTGTTCCAAGCTGTCAGCTCTCAAATTCTCAAAGACTTTCCGACTTTGCTGAAACTGCCAGAATTCCAAGAAAGTACCAGATGTTACTTCCTGTCCACATAGCAAAACTTGAACTATGTCACTTCTGCGTGTAAGAGTTGGCTATCTGCCGGATTCTCTTTGTATTTTCTTGATATTAACTTAATATAGTTTTAATTAATACAAAATAGTCCACCAAATTATGATGAACGGTTACAACAGTTGCCTTGTGATGCATGCCCCTGGATGAATAGAGCGCCTCCACATTTTGGAAAGGCGTGGTCTAGTGGTCAGAGGTCCTGGTTCGATTCCCAGCGGAACAAGATTTTCTGAGAAGTAGTGGGTATGAAACGGAGTACACTCAGCCTCGTGAAGATAACAGAGAAGCTATTTCAAGGAAATAGCGGCTCCGGTCTAGAAAACCGAGATTAACGGCCGTGGGGATTCGTTGCGCTGACCACGCGACACCCTCTATCCGCAAAAGTAGCAGTAGCGGCAGTAGCTAGGTCGGTATAGTTCGCTTGCGGACTAGAGGTCACGGAGTTTTTGTTGTTGTGCAAGTACCCACAATGGTGATGGCGGCGGCGGTGGTGGTAGCATTAGTAGCACTAGTAGACGCAGGGGCAGCAGTAGTAGTAGTGGTAGTGGTGGTAGTAGTAGTAGTAGTAGTAGTAGTAGTAGTAGTGATAGTGGCAGTGGTGGCAGAAAGATGCATAAAAACGTGTGAGAAAGATACAAAAACCACATAAAATATGACGTAAACATCAACATACAAATGATGACCGTCCGGTCACTGCACGCGCGGCTAAATGCCCAATAAACAGAGCAGTGTTAAGCGTTAAGCTCTCTGAACCTGTCAGTTAGATTGTAATGTACTGGCAATATAAAGAGAACAACAGAATGCTTAAAATGCATGGAAATTCGTATGAATGCACATTGTTGAACTTTGTTCGGTTTTAATTTGGAGCACACATCACGATAAAACCAACGGAATTCATTTTAAACAAATGGAGAACATTTTGCAGCACTGGGATGCAATGTATTTTAATAGTTATCTGTCCTCTTTGTGCTCTGATTAATGACCTGGAAATTTAGCAGACCTGATTTTAAAACTCTATGAACATAACATAGATATTCGTCGAGTGAAAAGGGCCAAAGTTTCGGCGACCGCCTCACAGCCACCTAACTCAAAGAAGCAGAACCATTTTCAGAAAAGAGTAGTCAGTTGACCAATTAAGATATTCTTCTCCCTTCTTTTGGATCGGGTGTTGATCACTGTGTCCAGAAGAATCTAACATTGAACACACTCTAAAATTTATATTAATATTATCCTTCCATCAGCATCTAGGTCTCCCAATTGGTATCTTCCTTTCAGACTACCCGACCAAAACACTGTGCCCATTTTCATCTCCGTGCGTGTTACGTGTCCCGTCACAACCACTGCGGTTGCTACAGCTTAGTAAAAATTTAGTAAATACACTATTTGCTGTAGCGTAGTTGGTTGGGGTACTATGCTACAAGCCGGAAGGTCGCGGGTTCCAGACCAGATGAGATGGATTTCTTTCAATTGACTTAATTCTTCAAGCCGCATTATGGCCCTGGGGTGGACTCATCCTTTAACAGAAATGAGTTAACAGGAATCTTCCTGGAGAGTAAAGAGCGGCCGGCACATAATGTTGACCTCACAGCCAACTGTGAGCCGACTGTAGAGAAGATGTTGGAGCCTTGACGTCTCACAACCCTACGGAACTTCACTGCCTGTTACAGGGACAGTTTTATTTTTTACCTTTTTTACTATTTTATTTATTCCAAAACTCCTCGCTCTCGTCGGCATTCGAATTCGTAATCGATTATTTGTTTGGCTGTGTGACCTACAGTATTTGTTTAGCATGAATGATTGATAAGATCCAGCCCAGTTATTAGTATACGCCACTGTCTCGTTGCACCACTTTTGGCAGGCTATTTCTCGTCTTCTGCTTTCGCTTTATTTGCATGTCGTTTTCCAGTCAAATGAACTTAATATGACAGTGTTTCCCAGGTCAGAATCGGACCGATGGCCAGTGGAAACCGCACGGCAACCCCGTACCTATGTCTCCGAGCCCAACAGTTTATTAATTATAACCTCCTACTTTCAAACTCACAGGTGCATTAGACAGAAGAACTGCTGGAACAAACAAGTGACTCAGGTTAATGTATGACTATTATTTCTTTTGCTAGTGGGGTGGTACAAGTCCCTTGTACTGCAGCCACTTCTGGCCTATTGTACCAGCCCCAGATGATAGGTGAGGGTGATTGTGGAGAATGTGATGGAATGAAGATTGGCAGGGGAAACCGAAGTACTCGGAGAAAACCTGCCCCAGTGCTACTTTGTCCACCACAAATCCCACTTGATCAGACCCAGGATCGAACCCGGGCAGCCGCGGTGGGAGGCCAGAAACTAACCGCTTGAGCTATGGCGCTGCCCTAATGTATGACTAAATATCATAACCACACCGGTGTAATGCCTCCTGAAATTAATGGGAAGCCTCTCATTTGCTGCATTAAATATAATTTTATTGTCTGCAAATTTAAAGTGGTTTAATTATAGCATTAAGTTGTAAATTCCAATGCAACAGAACATAGGTACGAGACAACAGTAATACAATGAGATATTATGGCATGTACGTATGCAGACGAAAGAAGAGTCCCCGCCGCCATACCGGGGTCTATCCACAAGCGTAACGTCACTTCACGGAAGAGCTGTCTAGAAAACTCACTGTAAATGTACACAGAGTGGTCACAACTTATTTGGGCGCTAATGAGGCCAATTTTCTGTAACACCTCTTTGTACTTTAATCTTTAAACAGATATATCATATGAAACTTCAAGAGAAACGGACTGTTCTCACTGTCATTAATTTCTAACGAATGTGACTTCATACATACTGTCACGTGTATATTGGGCGTGACTATTAATATGGGGTTCGGGTTGGTAATTGGATTTATTGGTCACTTCCTGTACAATCACTCGTAATCACAATAACTCATAAAAAATCTTCAGCCGAACCCTTCTTCCTTCTCTGCCTAGGAATCACTGTTCTGATCTGGCCTGCGTCCACTCTAACTGGACTCTCTATTCTGATCTGATCTCCACCACTATCTTCTTCTGATCTCCTGTTATATAATGTCGGGACGGACCGACAGAGAAAACATCTTTGCATCTCGTATCCAAGGAAATGTCTCTTTATCACTCAGCGATGGTTTGCTTCCAAGAATGTGTCTCCACGGAAACGTGTTTACAGAGCCGTTGTTTAGCGATGAGCATATTCGTTAAAACATTTTCCATTATTTGTCGCCAGGACTTTACACAGTGATAGCTTAATTCATTAAATGTTTACAAATCAACGAAACTGAGATGGGCAATCAGCACTTGAAAAGTTGAGTCCTTGGTGCAAACGCACACTTACATAAACGGGTTTCTGATGCAAGTGTCATGCCTTCCCTCGAAGCGGTTCGTAATCTTCGATCTCTTATATGACACTCAAAGCATTATGTCTGTTGTACCACTAGAAAAAAAAGACAAACATTCTTCATCTAAACTGCCAGACATTCGAAGAGCTTTATAAAGAATGAGTAAATATTTACTGAAATGTAACTC
This sequence comes from Cryptotermes secundus, assembly GCF_002891405.2. NCBI lineage: Eukaryota > Metazoa > Arthropoda > Insecta > Blattodea > Kalotermitidae > Cryptotermes > Cryptotermes secundus. The sequence goes on from NW_019729219.1 coordinate 300,314, forward strand.
AACGGTATCAACATGAATTAGACTCTCTGAACGCTATTCAAATCACATGGACCTATTTTTCCTGTGACATATCCAGTATATCACGTCCCTGTGAGTACGCTCACAGCCTCCAAGATGTGCAGAGACTTCTAAGCAAAGAGTTAGGTCCACCCTTGCCAACAAACGTCATAAATCTATGTTGTCTTTGTGTTCTTCTTGGCGGGTTAGGTCTCCTGCCGGCTTCTCATCCAGAATTAACCTGAAACTATGAATCTTGAAGACGTTAGCAGAACTCCTTGATAGAAGATTAACCCGTCGCAAGACTTCTGCCTACGCAGGACAACAAAACACAGAACAAACGGTGAAATATACCTATACTTCGAGCAGCGTTCGAAACCACGATCCCAGTCAGCGCGACCACTGTGACAGGCAAAAACTTAATTATTGTTCTATTAATTAGAGCTGTTCGTGTTTGGCTTCACGGCTTCCGCTGCAATGCAAAAGAGAAGAAAAGAAAAATAGTGACAGGGAAATTTACGTAACCTTCCTAAACTTCGTCCTTTGTACATAAAAGACAAACTTTTAAACAAGTTTCTGTGAAATTAAATTAATAATTCTTTCCATTCACGAATACGGGGACGGCTCGCGCTGTGAATTCCACGGGAGGTCTCATCTCTTATAAAGTTTCGTATTAGTAACACCCGCTCTGTGGTCTAGTGGCTACAAATCCAGAGGTCCTGGTTCGATTCACGGCGCTACCAGATTTTCTGAGAAGCAGAGGGCCTGGAACGGGGTCCACTCAGCCTCGTGAGGATTAATGAGGAGCTATTTCAAGGAAATAGCAGCTCCGGTCTAGAAAACCGAAATTAACGGCCGTGGGGATTCGTTGCGCTGACCACGCGACACCCTCTATCGGCTAAATTTGGCACTCACTTCGCAGACAAGCGGCGGTCGATCGGTCGGTATAGTTCACTTGCGGACTAAAACCACGGAGTTTAGTTTTTAGTTTTCGGATTAGTAACTGTCCCTGCTTTTTCGCGCTTTCTTTTCCAGTCCGACATGTCATCGAATGCTGTGCTGAAGCCGATGTTTGACGCTATCTCCCACGTATAAAATGTACAATCAACTGTAAACCGCCTCCTGTCTTTAGTCTATTACACTGAAAATATCCTCATCAAAATATTATCAGCACTTAAAGAATATACAAGATAGTACACTGAAGAAAATGTGGCCGATTATTATATTAGTTGAGAGTAATTACTAATGTAATCCTTATGTTACAAGACGAGATAGGGTGGATGGTCATATTCTTGCACTGAGAAGCCCATTCTAGCTGTTAGGACACAAACACGCCTACTTCCTGTAAAACTGTGAGTTTCGAGCAAAGCGGTACAGCTTTGGAAGCACGATATCTGCGAGTAGAAAGCGCACATGACTTCTGAGGGGGCGTTGTACAGACCCACGCTTTCGCCACTATTGATCATGATGCTCTCAAGAGCTCAGTTTGGGATTTAAAGTCTCAAGCAGCTCAGCAGCGGCAGTTAATTGGGAGATGTACTTTCTGGAAACCTCCTACATTTTAAACTAAGCCAGTGGATGGGACAGGAGGCTGTAACCCTTCTGGAAGCTGCAGTTCCGAGCGGGCTCTGTTCCAGGATCCCGAACTCTGCTTAAGGTTCGGCCACACAGAGCGCTACGTACGCTATGTTCGCTATGCGAACAGAAAAATATCTTCCTTTATTGCCAATGTGACTGGCCACACAGACTTCTGTACGCTACGTACGCTATGTTCCCTATGTTACCTGCGTCGCAGAGTGTACACAGCGTACGTAGCGAACATAGCGTAGCGCTCTGTGTGGCCGAAACTTTACAGCTACTAACGGGTACGGAAGCGATCAGGCGTTCCCATAAATTCCAAATTCATATCTTCCTCACCCTTCAGATTTATAAGTCTGTATTCTGGGAGCACGCAGTAGCGTAGTTGGTTGAGGCGGGGTCGATTCTCGATGAGGTCACTGAATTTTTCAATTTACCTAATCCTACCATCCGCACTATGGTCCTGGGGTCGACTCAGCCTCTAACAGAAATGAGTACCAGGTTACTTCCTGGGCATTGGCGGGAGTAACTATGGCATATTAGGGTCATTCGTTATAGGCAGTAATGACGTCATCCTCAATGAGGTTGGCCAAATTGGTGGGGGCGCATCATGGACCAGAAGGTGCGTAGGGAAACAGGTTTGGTACACTTCCTTGTGGTCCCGCTGGACAAGTCAGTATCGGGGTCTGGGTCAGTATGACAACCCGGGACTGGCGGCTAAGTTCCCATGAATACAATGGCGTCTAACGACCGGAGCCTTACACGGGGGGCACTACGGCTCTCAGGTATTACTGCGGTTAGCCTGGGACGAATGCGGGACAGCACTACATCGTAGTATGGGGGTAGCTTCAAGGAATTGAGGTGTCTTCCTAGAGTACTGTTAAGGTGCCTCAAATCTTCGGGCTCAACACTCTAAAACGGTTTAACCAACCCATGTAGACAGGTGGGAATGTGGGGTGGTTTTTCCACCCCCAGGGGGGGGGGGATTCTCTCATGCGGTTTACTCTGGTCGTAACCGCATGGCTAGCTAGTATTGCAACCCCACTGCTCACCTGGGATACCCCTCCCCCGAACGTATATTTTAGGTCCTGGATGCTTGTGAGGGTATATTCTCAACAGGACCGAACAATCTAAACCAAGATGTGAGGCATTATGCCGAGGGCTGCGTGGCACTGGGGTGGAATTTAGACAGTGTCCTGAATGATCCCCTCGGTACACCAGGCAGCACCCCGTTGTATTTATGCCTTCCACCTGTATGGGGCGCTATGGGTGGTGACCTCATAGATCTCCATCACTAGTTAAACTCAAAACAGGTCAAGCGGAACTTAGCAAACTTCAAAGAATGGTCTGCTCCAACAACTGCAATGGAAGTGCTCCTTGGACTCCCCCCACTACACCTGCAGGTGGAAGCGGAGGCCAAGGCAGGAAATTACAGACTAGATTGCAATGACCAATGGAAACACAAATCTGAAGGTTTTGGACATGGAGAAGGAACCCATCCTACAGATGGGTCTGACAAAATGATACCGAAACATGTTTATGATAAAACCTTCAAGGTCAGATTCCCTGGTAGAAATGAATGGAAAAAAGGGGTTTCAACCACGACATCGTGGATTTGCCCACGTGGGCAAACCCACGATGAACATCACAAGAAAAAAAGCCGGTCTAAGGGCACTGGTAACCTATCCGTCACTCTGTAACTACACAGTTTCTTCGGCCGTCAAAATTGCCTTATCCTTCTGGAGCTCTGTTTCCGAATATCCCAAGAATCCTCTTACGTTCCACGTGCGCCCCCTTCCCCCCCCCCTTCTCTGCCTCTGCGTAATCCATTCATTTTCGTTTGAACGCTGCACGTCTGTCTTACGTTGAAGCTTCCTTTAGAAGCTCTGTCTAGGAGCATCCTTTTATGTTCCATGCGAATTATGTGAACATCCAGTTCTCATCTTCTTTTGATCCACTCCTTTATCCTTCGATTACGAATTCGCTTCTGAAAGGCAGTGCAAGCGAACGAAGAGGCAACCTGGGGCGGCACGTTTTAACCCTCTTCCTTTATCTTCCTCATTTCTGTTAATTAAAAATGTAACTTCTGCTGATCGTTTTTTTTCCCAACATCGTGATTATTAATTGTCAGCAATTTACACATACACACAAACCTGCTAAGAATTGCGAACCCAGTGATGATTTTCGTCTCATATCTGGTACTTTCGTTTTATTAATCTTGATGAAATTAAAAGAAATTTGATTTGTATTTACCTGAGAATGGTCGGAGAAATTTTTCATTGCCTGGGGGGGGAGGAAAGGAATTTTGGCTTAAGCTGGCCCTGCGCTTCTTTCTCTTCTTCCTTTGCCTGCGACTATTACTATTATTTAAATTTCGGTTATTCGGTGTAATTACCAGTACTCTCTGCCTAGCCAAGTCAAATGACAAAGGGAAGGTTAAAATATGTTTTCACTCAAATCGTACATTCAGCTTTGGATGTCACGCAACCTCATAACGTATTAAAGGAGATGACAACTCTGTCAGTAAGGCAGTCCAATTCGCCCGCACTCTCGGTCGTATGGAGTTCCTGGTCCAATGGCCGAAACGTGAAGCTGACACATCATTCACACGCCAGGACTTTTCGTAACCTTGCAGTGTTCATAATTTTTCTGTGGTGTTTACAAATAAAAGCGGCGAAACTTCGCCCTACACAGGCAAATGTTCTTATTGCTTCACTCAGAACATGCTTAGGCCCAGACAGTTCTTCGACAGGCGATACGTGAGAAGTACACAATGATGTCGGAATTCTATAAATTCTAGTACATATCTGAAAATTTGTTAGTTAAATCGGGCAGGATCCGACTTAGTGACCTATTACATACAAAAAAAAAAAAAAAAAAATACAAGCGTATTAAATTTAAAACATTTGTTTGTGTGATGGAAAACCTCTCCATTTTTATTAAAAAGGGGTTCTTGCACTCGCCCTGTTTTCTTAAATGTAGTGGTGCTTAGACATTGGGATATTTCACTACTGATATATATTGTAATTCTTATGTGCATATATATACACACACATCGTTGCGTGTAGAGAAGTTTCATAATTGAAAAAGTATAAAGTTTACTTTTGTAAACTGACGTTGATGTATTGTTCACTGCGTTCGATTCATCCCTGCTCTACAGGTGTCGTTTCCAAGGCAACGCCGGTTTACCAGAGCGGAGCGTCTCTGACCCCTTCATGCCTCTGACTTACCCATATTTCTGACCCCGACATTCATAACAGAAAAGAGCCAAAGTTATGTACTGGACATGCAGGCTAGCAATGACCAGCCGAAAAGTACGTCTACCACAGAAACGTCCCAGTTTTGCTGAATTGAGAACTTTCAGATTTCACAATTCATATACCGACCATGAACAAAAGGAAATGCTCAATACCGACCGAATAATTTGAGAGCGCTCAGCTACTATTTGAGATGCAATTTCCAGTTACATGCAATCGCGTTACCCGGTGTTTTCCAGAAAAGGGAACTACCACGTAAATTTGCTTCCACTTCCACGTACCGAGTGTTCCTGTGTTATTATAAAGGAGGTGAGGGCTGAATCTGAAGAAAATTGGTAAAACCACGAGTCTGTAATATAAAATGAGAACAATAAAATACATCTGTCAGTATAATGACATACAGCCACATGAATATGGGAGAACAGCTCTCGAAACGTCATGTACATTAAAAATGACCGCCTCTGTGTAGTGGTCACAGTTCCTGGCTACAGAGCAAGAGGTCCGGGTTCGATTCCCGGCGCTACCAGATTTTATGAGTAGTAGTTGGTCTGGAACGGGGTCCTCTCAGCCTAGTCAGGATAACTGAGCAGCTATTTCAAGGAACCAGCTGCTGCGGTCTATAAAACCGAAATTAACGGCCGTGGGGATTCGTTGCGCTGACCACGCAACACCCTCTATCCGCTGAAGTTGGTACTAGCTTCGGCGACAAGCGGCGGTCGCTCGGTCGGTATAGTTCGCTTGCGGACTAAAATCGCGGAATTTGTTCTTTTAAATGCCTCACACAATGGGCGTCAGACGTAACTGCAGAAAACCCCTGCGCAATAACAATTTCTGAATCCTTCGCATTATTCACGTTAGCACGTGGTAATTACACATAATTACCGCTTTCACCTGGACTAAAATAAAATAAGCGGTCATTCACTCACCCTGTTGAATCCCATGTTGAGCATCGGTTCGATACTTGAATCTTCTTTTTCGGAGGTGCTGCAAGAAAATTAACGCACAAGAATATAATTAATCCCCTACACAAGGAGTCTTATGAAGAAAAGAAGTTCCACTGTTTCTGAATTTTCATCAATCCGAAAAGGCCAAGGAAAAAAATCAGTACAGAAGCGTGTTTAATTAATTTCCGGCAACATAATAACGAGGTAAGTGAGAGGCTCTCCTGCTCGTACGCACTTCAAAATAGCCTCAGCCTGCAATAACCCCTCTCCCCCAAAGAATTAATTTAAGTTCAGTGACACATGGCGCTGAGAAATCTATAGTCAAAATCCATCTCAACACTTGAGCTCCAGAGCGCAGTTTTTCTACCAGACAGTTGGCATATAAGAAGTTCGCAAAACCTGTTACTTAGACAAACTTCGTGAGATTTCGGATTCCTAAGTCGGTGGCTGTAGATGACTGTCTACTGGGATATTACGCCGTGGAATGAGGTAGACCATCCTACACGGAATCATACACATATGCCAGAAAAATGTAATCCTCATAGATAAACTTCAATCCAGATCAATTTTCTTGTTTCTGCTTCCACATGAAATGCTGTAACAGTGCCTAATGTGTAACTTACTTACTTACTTACTTACTTACTTATTTACTCGTACTTACTCATGGAACTGAACCCTTCTTAAAGTTCCGCCAATTCTGTAGCTACTCAAGCATTCTGTGTGTGTGTCAAACTTGGTCTCTGATATTAAGGGAGGAACACTGACTGAGGGTGTTTGAGAACAGGGTGTTGAGAATAATACTTAGTTCGAAGAGAGATGAAGTGACAGGAGACTGGAGAAAACTGCATAATGTGGAGCTTCATAACTTATATTCTTCTCCAAGTATAATTAGAATGATCAAGTTAAGGAGGATGAGGTGGGCAGGGCATGTAGCACGAATGGGGGAGACGAGGAATGTATATAGGATATTGGTGGGAAAGCCAGAAGGAAAGAGACCATTGGGAAGACCAAGGCGTATGTGGGTGGACAATATTAAAATGGATCTTAGAGAGATAGGATGGGATGGTATGGATTCGATTGATCTGGCTCAGGATAGGGACCAGTGGAGGGCTCTTGTGAACACGGTAACGAATCTTCGGGTTCCATAAAATGTCTAATGTGAAACAGGAAAGTAAAATGAACTGGACACGTTATGTTGAGAAATGGAAAGAGTTTCGGACAGTCGTCTTTATAAGATGAATCTCAATTCGGTAGATTCGTTTCGTTTGTATCCTGTAGGGGAAGTACTGCAGAAGAGCGACACTCACCCTTTCCGTACGACTCCAACAACAACTGTGTACTGAGACGTCTTCAAAGCGCGAAGGGCCCTGAAACAAAAGCATGAGTCACGATTTTAAACTCTAAAAAAAAAAAAAGTTAAAGTTCTCCCTGTAGTTAACTAATTACGCACTACACCATGAAGACGTACGGGGGCGTGGATGTATACTTGCAGATCCACGATTTCTTTATCACGGCACTAGTTGGAGGTGAGCGGTCAGCTTCACGCTCCAGCCGATTTACTCCTGAGGAAACAGCCTCTGGTACCCATTGGATAGGAAGCGGGATTGGCCCCAGAGCCGGTCTGGACGACGTGGAGAAGAGAAAACTCTTGACCCTACCGGGAATCGAACGCCGAGCGCTCGGCCGTCCAGCCCGTAGCCAGTCCCTATACCGGCTGCGCTATCCCGGCTCACTAACTCTAAGATTTAAACCTAATTTATTTCAAATTTCGTCTTCTTCTTCTTCTGAGCTATAACTGGATATCTGTCTTACAACTGAAATGGCCTCCACACGCCAGATAAGCGAACTCTCACAGTTCTGTGAGGCAAAGGGAAAAGTGAAAGGGGGCCTAGTGTCTCAAATGTTTTTCGTTCTGAGGTTGTTGGTGGAGAAGCCGACCTCCAAATATGAAAGGAGGCTAAGTTTCGGGTAGCCGACGAAGAATGATCCCCCATCTTGGAAGTTGGGCAAATGCAATACGCCCTTCCCCCACACAAACACTAGCATGTTACGAATTATCACAAAAAAAAAAAACACAGGATTTAAACAGATTACTCACACGACTTCAGTAAAACAATGAGTTCAGGTGTTGTCTTTAATGGGTTTAAACGTGTTCTCTAGCTCTGAGGAGTAAGATTAGAGTGTTTGTGAGAACAAAGTTCAGAAGGCGAACTTTGGAACTAGGAGAGATTAAGTAACAAAAGATCAGAGAGAATTATATAATTAGGACCATCATAATTTGTATTCTTCTCCAAATATTATTAAGATGGTTTAGTGAAGGAGCATAATACAAGAGGGGAATAATATTTACATGGAAAACACCGTTCCAATGTTGGTGTACCATTGTTGTGTTCATGTCTGTTCGTGTTACCACGTGATCCCTACTCGCCAATCCATTGGTGCGCTGGTGGCTGCCTAGCAGCGGCTGTTTGTCTTGTTTGTTTCGCAGTCGTTGTCTAGCAACGGATCCATAAGCTATAATATCAGATGTCATGAATATTAGCCAGTTTGCTCAAATGCACATGAACACAAACTAAGAAAGCAGGCCAGAAATATCTACAGCGGAATAAAAGTTTTATGTCATTTTAAGTGGAAACATACATGCACAGTTCGTTAGTTAGAATGTGTAAGAGATGACTGCTTATTTCAGCAATGCGAGATATGGTTTGTGGCCATAACAGATATTCCCCTAGAATTAATTAACCGCACGCCTGACGTCTCTTCAGCCAACATTATTGAAATATTGTGAGGCACACAATGGAAGGGTCTCAATTGGAATATCCTTTCATTCAGGAATATTTATTTTCGCTACTCTTTATATCAGAATTCAATAGAGAACAAAATGAAGAGACTGGCCTCTGCATACAGGAGTGGTGAAAGTCAATGCTTCATCAGAAAAAAATAACACTCGCTCGCAGATACGGCAGAAGACAGGAAGGGAATAGTGTACAGTGAATAACAGTCGTGTAAATTCCGGGGAATGAAGACGAAAATTGAACAGAGATGTGTTAGGGCAGAAGCTCTACACTTGAAGTAATTTCATTAATTGAATGTCGATAAAAATAAGAGAAATAGAGAAAGATAATTTTCCTAGTCATACAGTCTTCGCTCGCTCGGAAGCCGGGATCGTGGGTTCGAATCCCACTCAGGGCATGGATGTTTGTGTGCGTTTTTCTGTGTTTGTGTACAGGTAGAGGCCTTGTGACGAGCTGATCACCCGCCCAAGGAGTCCTACCAAATGTGTAAGATCTAGAAAACCCGAAGTGAACGGAGAAGTTCATGGAGGTAGGCCTAGGCCCACTGGGGCTGTAGTGCCAAGGAAAAAAATTTTCCTAGTGTTTAAGTTGCACTGCAAGTTAAATGAATCTCAGAGAATCAGAAGAAGAACTGTCACAAAATGGCTTGAAATTTTATTCAACAATCACTTAACTGCAACAGCTTACTTAATAAAGAGGTGTGAAGAAGGAAAGAATATGAACCGGCCTGACCATGATGAAGAATAAAGTTAGAGAACATGTACACAGTTTATATTTGGAATAAAATACATAAAAAAACGTGTAGACATTGAAGAGAACAGAACACGTAGATTCTAAAGAGTTCTGACGATGGTGCATAACACAGAATTACTGGGTCTGTTCCCATCCTACTTTGTTGGGTCCCATAGAAAGAGGTAACCTCAACTGTCCAGTGACTGAGGTTAGGTCCATTAGAAAGAGATAACCTCAACTGTCCAGTGACTGTGGTTAGGTCCCTTAGAAAGAGGTAACCTCAACTGTCCAGTGACTTAGGTTGGGTCCCTTAGAAAGAGGTAACCTCAACTGTCCAGTGACTGAGGTTAGGTCCCTTAGAAAGAGGTAACCTCAACTGTCCAGTGACTGAGGTTAGGTCCCTTAGAAAGAGGTAACCTCAACTGTCCAGTGACTGAGGTTAGGTCCCTTAGAAAGAGGTAACCTCAACTGTCCAGTGACTGAGGTTAGGTCCCTTAGAAAGAGGTAACCTCAACTGTCCAGTGACTGAGGTTAGGTCCCTTAGAAAGAGGTAACCTCAACTGTCCAGTGACTGAGGTTAGGTCCCTTAGAAAGAGGTAACCTCAACTGTCCAGTGACTGAGGTTAGGTCCCTTAGAAAGAGGTAACCTCAACTGTCCAGTGACTGAGGTTAGGTCCCTTAGAAAGAGGTAACCTCAACTGTCCAGTGACTGAGGTTAGGTTCCTTACAAAGAGCTGACTTCAGTTGTCCAGTGACCGAGGTTAGGTTCCTTACAAAGAGCTGACTTCAACTGCCCAGTGATTGAGGTCAGCTCTTTCCAATGGACCCAACAGAGTAGGTGTCCCCAATCACCTGAGGACGGAAACGGAAACAGTTTCCGAAAGGTTGTCTTTTCTAGTTTCTGGAATGCAAGACGATAGATAAAGTCCAAACATTCAGTAATTCTGAGAACAGAAAATATTAAAGAAAATTCATCTGATGATATATTTCCAAAGAATATTCTGAACTGCCATCCACAAGAAAGGGATACTGACAGACCTCGAAAAATTATCGCGAAACTTACCTGGAAGGCTCACAGAGGAAAGTTTTGACTTAAGACAGAGGGATTCGAACTAAATACCTCTCAAATGAGGATGAGAAGAGTGAGACTTTTCAAGCCTCTTGGGAATTAGAAAAATAATTGTCTTAACGTGGGCCATACTCCTAGTTTACAAGACAATACTGAAGCCCATTTGGACTTACGGAGCACCATTATGGGGAACTGCAAGTACATCCAATATAGAAATGTTACAGAGGTTTCAAAACAAAGTACTTCGCGCTATAGGCAATGCACCGTGGTACGTCCCAAACAGACTGCTACACGCCGATCTAGGCATATCTACAGTACGGGAAGAAACCACAAACATCAGCCGTAAATACAAATACAAGATAATAGCACATCCAAATGAACTGGCAACCACACTATTAAACGATGCAGACGAGCCCAGAAGACTGAAAATGCATAAACCAAACGACCTAACGACGCGCTTCATATAAATGCAATACACAAAATAACAAAGTCACACTCGAAATAGATCCGTAGAGAATGCTCACTGAAGCATTACTCTCCCCGACAGGATCTCTCCTAGTATTTAAGCTTTAGATTAAGTATCGCATAAGGTGTACTTATAGTCCATAATGGACTGATTGTACAAATACATGGAGATACCAAGAAAAAAAACGTGGGCCATAGACAGGCTTCAAAAAATGGAGAAGGTGAGCATCGCTGACTGAATAGTAGAAATATGGACACAAGCCGCGCTAGTTACTGCATTAGACACCAAGTTCTGTCTGGTTTCATACTAAGTTGGTAGGGCTGTACAGCCTTACTTCTGTGACGCGTTTGTTGCTTATTCAACGATGCTCTCGAAGGAATGGCAAGATGACCGGTGAAGTCATGAACGTCATGAATTGGCAAGAAAAGGGAAGGACGCGGTAGTAGCACACTGAAGGTGAACACCTGGATATTACTACGTACAGGTCTAGAACCGTAACTGTAACTCAGTGTATCTTCTTATGTAGCCTAGAGTCGGACATATAGAAAACATGAATGTGGGGAGCTCCCACACAGGTAATATCTGGAAGGCTGCTTCGAGGGATATCTCAATCGGGATATTCGATGTCCCAACTGAGATTCGAATCGGGCCACTATCTAAGACAAGCCGAGTTGTCGCGTTGTTGCTTGAACACACTAACTGGTATATAGATCCGTTTGCAGTTTCTCTGTACACTCGGCTCTTAACTGACTCCTGCCTGTGAAGCTAACAGTTGTTCGGTTAATCAAGAATTTCGCCGCATTATATTGCGTCCGTGCTTACAAGAGCCAATCACTGGTCCGAAGACGTTCAAGGTGTCATGCAACATTTCGAAACAATAAGGCGAGCAGATTCTACAACAATCACCCGAGCAGGAGGACCACTCTTTGTCGGCTGTTTGCGAATGCTTATTCAATGTACATGAAGCCCCTTTATACTTTTGGAACAACATTCTCTAACAAGAGGATGCGCCATGCTGTGGTGACAAGGGGCCCACTTAATATATTTCGATCTTACACATCAGAGATAACATGAGATATTACAGAGATAAGAACAGTCAAACATCTCCGTTATCAATGGTAGCTTATGCAATCTGAAGTAGTGGTGGTTAACTAGCCTCGACAGGGACACCAGTGAATTTGACGATCACAGTCAATTTTAGGATGCCCAAACCCTGGCATGTAATATCGTAAGATCATAGACACGCTTGCGATCACAGAACTTCAGTGATGTTCTACTTGTAATCCGCTTATCCGGTGTACATATACAGGATGTAAATAAATATATGTTACAAAGCTCTGCGGTAGATTGATGGGTTCAGTCTGATCATACTATGTTAATACACCCATGTCCGGAAACGCTTTCTTTGAGCACTAGGGCCTCTGAAATGTGAAGAAGGACGCCCTTACCTCTTACCTCTGTGGCTTTCTGGTGATATTTACCTAACACTTCCCCCAAGAGACCTTACCCAAGCTGTTGGAAGTGGTGCCTTTGGAAGTCCGTCGTTAAATGTGGTTCCAGCATGATGGCACCCCAGCACACTGCACTAATGTCGTCCGTGAGTATTTAGATAAAACCTTTGACAACAGAGGGATTGGACGTGGAGGCCCAGTAACCTGCCCCTCGCTCCTCTGACTTGACTCCATTGGATTTCTTTCTCTGGGGGTACATGCAAAGACTGGTGTACGAGATTCCAATGCAGACACAACATGATCTTGTGGCAAGAATTGCAGTAGCAGCTGGAACCAACCGAGAAATGCCGGGAACACGACCAGGCGGTGCAGAACATGCAATGAAGTTCTCTGCCGCCATTTTGAACAACTTTATAATGTAAAACAACGATAACATCTCGTAAAACTTATGCAGCCTCTCGGAAACTTCTGTAATCCTCAGTGCCAAAAAGAAGCGTTTCCNGTCAGGACATGTGAGATTTGTGGTGGACAAAGTGGCACTGGAGTAGATTTCCTCCGAGTACTTCTATTTCCCCTGCTAATTCTCATTCAACCAACTGCTCCACATTCATCATCTATCATCAGGGGCTGGTACAATAGACCAATTAGTGGCCGACGTACTAAGTGGGCTCAGTCTCACCCCACCCAAAGAAACTAAAAAAACAAAAACAGGAAAACAATATATATATACGAGTATATATACACAAACACACACACAACTCTCTGACATACAACTCCAAAGAGATACAAATCTAATATGACGTAATATGACGTCCGGTATGTGTCAAAGTCACAGAACTGGACCAGTGTCTGGAACACAATTCCAAGAGTCGACAGCAGCTGTTAGTGTTTATTATGTTTGCAGTATGTCAAAGGCATGAAATTTACCTCTTCTAAGCCGTATCACTCAGAGCAGATTGCGGCAGCAGTGACGTATACAACTTACTTTCGAATGATACAGGTACGATAGAATATCCACCATTAACCGAATAATAGGACCAACGATAACCCATCTGACTTATATTAGGGAAGTACGGAATTGGATTCTCGACTGAAGCACCACTCTCCTGACTAGCTACTCCCGTAGTTTCCCTGTCCCCCTGAATGATTGCTGGGAGAGTGCCTCGATACAAGACACTCCCTCCTCCACTCCACATCGCCATGGACAATCATCAACTGATTCGGCTTTCGACAGAGGGTCTCTTCAGCCCGGTGGAAGCAACATCTCCTACCCACTTTACCATTCTGAGTTATTGGCGCAACTTACTCGTTTGGCTAAACACCAATAAATGAGTCGAATGCAGGACATGGAGCTAAGTTCAATGCATCCAAGCAATGGCACCAAACCGAAGTAAATAGCTGACTTTACGTTCCGGCAAATTAATCTCCCGGGAAAGAACAGGACGCTGTGCGGTAGACAAAGCGGGTATGGATGTGATAAATACAAATTCTGACCCTGACTGGAATCGAATCCCGATCACGCCCCATGGCCAGTCAGACCGGCTGAGTGTAGCGTCGCTACTTCAGGCATTTTTCAGTAACTTTGCGTCAGTCAATAAATGCTATAACAATACTTGGGGTAAAGGTCAATTTATTCTTGCTTAAAACGCATAACACAACAGAGACGTATGGAGGAGCGGAGGATTCGTAACCTCGGCACTAGATTGAGGTGAGTGTTCATCTTCATGTCTCAGCCGCTTTAACCCCCCCCCCCGGCGAAAGAACGTCCATTTTGTTTGTGAGTAAAGAGAAGTAAAGCTGTCTCTGTGCCTAACTACACCATGAAGACATATGGGTGAGTGGATGTACAGATCCATGTTTTTTTACCTCGGCACCAGTTAGAAGTGAGCGGTCAGCTTCACGCCCCGGTCGCTTTAACCCCTGGGAAAGAGCCCCCCAGTACCCATTGGAAAGGAGGTCGGGTGGGCCCCAGAGCTGGTCTGGTCGACGTGGAGGAGAGAAAATTCTTGACCTTACTGGGACCCGAATTCCAACTCCTCGGTCGTAGAGCCCATAGCCAGTCGCTATCCCGGCTGTCAAAGTTTAGGAGTATAAACCTAACTCCAAAGTGAAATTTATATGGTTAGTTTCGAAGATACTATGCCAGTCAAACCGATGCTTCCCTTCATCTACTCAACGTAATTCTGTGAAAGTTTTACTTACAAGTTTAATTCCGTAAATGATTCGTCTTTTAAATTTATGGAGTTTGAAATTTAATCGAATATTAAAATTACAACAGACATGTCAAACTTTCTACAAGCTGAATTACGTAAAAATCTCTTATAAATATGAAGGTCGTACTGAAAGTCATAAGCAACAATATTTTGTAAAGTAGCATGCTTTATTATTGACAAACCAAATACACCACCTCAATTTACAGACCTTTCTTTATTTCTCCACATAATCGCCACTTCTTTGTACACATTTCTCTCAGCGTTCTGGGAGTTTGAAAATTCCCCTTCTGTAAACTTCCCACCCCATCTTTGCAAATCACTGACGCACCGCTTTCTGAACTGCCTCCCTTGTTTGAAAACGTTGCCCACGCAGCTGATCCTTTGCAAATCCGAAAAGATGTTAGTCGGAGGGTGCCCGATCAGGGCTATAGGAGGGGTGTGGAAGAACTTCCCACCCCATCTTTGCAAATGCTTCCAATGTGAGGCGAGCGCCGTGGGGGCGAGCGTTTTCATGCAGGATGCTTATGTTTCGTCCCGGACGTTTATCACGCAATGCATGACGGAGCTTGTGCATCGTCTAGACATAACGAGCAGCACTGATGGTTTGCCCAGGTTCCGGGAATTCGGCCAGAATAAACTCCATACCAGCAGACCGTGCCCATCACCTTCGCAGTTGATGGCATGTCTTTGCCTTCTTTTTTGATGGAGAATGCAAATGGTGCCATCCCATATTATGTCGTTTCGTTTCAGGCTCGAAATGGTGAAACCAGCCTTCGTCACCTGTCACAATACAGAGCAAAAAATCATCGCCTTCCTGTCGATATCTCTGCAGCAGTTCTGAGGTGATGGCTTCTCACTGACCTTTGTGGTCTTCGGTCAATAACCGCGGTACCCAACGAGCAACGAGCACAAACTTTCCTATAGCCCAAGCTTTCAATCATTTCCCGTATTGCACTGTACCCTATTCCAAGTTTTCGGGCTATTGTGTCCACAGTCACACGCCTGTCATCTTGAATGATCTCATCCACTCTTTCCTTGTTGCGTTCAGTTGAGGCTGTTCGAGGACGCCCGCTCCGAGGCTCATCTTCGATGCTGGTGTTGCCATCTTTAAAATGTTTCACCCATCTTCGAACACTGCTCGCACCCATGCACACACTTCCATAAGCACGCTGAAGTCTCTGGTGAATTTCTGCAGCAGGGATTTCCTCTTTCACAAGAAATTCGATGCCAGCACGGTGGCGAAACAACATATCGTTGTCAGCCATTTTGTTAGGAGTGATACTGGTCACGTGATGCAAGCTATTGACGTCACAAGACACTCAAGGTTAACACAACAGCTGGTTCCTGGACTGGCTGCAAAGCGTCGTTGCAGTGCACTACAGCGGTTAGGTTGAGGCACGATATGATGCCCTGTCGGTTCATCTCTCGTCACAGCAAGAGGCAGTTGTGTGCAAGCAGTGTAAGCAGAACTACGGCCTCTATTGTGAACTGCAGTTATATGCGAGTGGCGCAAATTGAAAATTTTGCAGTTTGAACAACGGGTAAACATCAAGCTCTGCCTGAAACTAGGCAAATCCCCTAGCGAAACATTTGGCGTAGGAAGAATTGACTGCTGCTACACGACAACGCCCCTGCACATCGTTCTGTTCTTGTCCAAGAGGAACTGGCAAGGCAACAGGTCACCGTTTTGCCACACCCTCCGTACTCACCTGGTCTCGCACAATGCGATTTCTTTCTCTTTCACCGCTTGAAAGCAAAGCTGCGTGCTCGTAGGTTTCAGTCGTCCGAGGAGGTCGTCATTGCCACAAGAGACGCCGTACGGGAATTTCCTGCCAGTATGTTTCAGCACTGTTCTCGGCAGCTATATCAACGTTGGCAGACATGCATAACGGCCAACGACAACTATTTTGAGGGTCAATGAGGATCTGTGTAAGTGTATGTGAATACCTATAATATGATGCGATAAAACCACAGTCCACGAAATGAATGACTGTACCACGTATTTCTTCTGAAATGTTATTTTTCACACATAAAGAAAAAATATCCTTTCAATAAGTTTTTCACCAAAATAACGAAATGATAAAGACGAGTTGACTACTTATAACATATAATGCATAAAACAATGGTAATTATGAATACGGATTGCAAGATAATTTTCCCTTAACTAATATATTATAAGATCGAATAAATTCGTAGACTTACCTGCATAATGATTCGCCGTCAATGACCTTCGGATTCCTAGTATCTATGATGACAATCTCATGACTCTTGGTTTGGAAAGCTTCTAACACAGAATCTCGAGTTCTTGCCAAATTGCATTCATATCCCAGCTTCTCACACGCCAACCAAAATGCATCACTTTGGAAGTCTTCCTTTCCAAACGCCAGCAGAACCTGAAACACGCAGAAGGCAGCTCGTCAGTTTCCTACACTCAGTTACACAGTCGCTGCTTGTCTACCAGCCTCTATCACTCACTTATGGAGCTGAGCCCTTCTTTGGAAGCTGCCACTTGTGCAGATACTCAAGAACTTCCCAACATTTTATGGAACCCCAAGGTTTATTATCGTGTTCACAAGAGCCTTCCACTGGTCTCTATCCTGAGCCAGATATGCATTTTCTTTCGCTTAGGTCGTTTATCCAAGGAATCCGTCCAGGTCCAAGACTTCTTGATAATTATCGTAAGAAGCTTATATTTTATGGTGAGGAGTTTGTAGCCCCCACGCCCAGCCCCAAGCTGGATGACCACCCCTTGTCGACTGTCTGCGATTGTCTATTCAATATATTCGCAGCTACCCTCCATACCTGGAGGGCGTCTCCTCCATCCGCAACCTGAGGACGCGCCATGCCGTGGTGACAAGGGACCCACCTAACATGGACCAGCCTGTATATACATATATAAAAAGATTATACGGTTTAAGGCTACGTTACGTTACAGCATGCACATTCAGTCCATGATTTCAAATTGTCGCTCAAGAGTTATCATGTATAATAGCGGGTCATTGGAATGATTATCCATGGAAACAGTGGCTAGAACTCGGAAACGTCAAATTTTCCCGTTGAAATTTCAACAGACATATCACTAGTAGGTAAAGTTGTCCCTGCGTTTAAACAGCATGCAATGAAATCGTAATGGGGGGGGGGGCAGTAAAGGTGCAGTACTACACACGTTTGCTGCATTAATAGGTATTTAACAAAACACACTAAAATCTTTTCATTTAAGAGTACGCTGCCTTACTTACCAGTCTGCTTATTTATGTGTTTACGGTTTATTTAGCAACGCTACCAGAAGCTCGGCTTATATAAAACTGGTTCGTAGAATCGTTAGCGTCAAAGGAACTGGAAATTAAACTTGGAAGACCGCTGTAGTAGCCTAATCGATATTCTACCCCGGAATTTTTGTGGAAGGACTGAAGAAAACCATGATAAACCCCAGTCAGGAGAGCCGGTGTTCCGACCGAGATTCGAACTGAACATTGCCCAAATACAAATATACAGTGCTATCGCTATACTAGCCTACTCGGTTAAATGGTATCATAAACCGGAAAATCAGAGTGAAATGTGTGTTGTTATTCTTGGGAGGAAGAATCTAATTATAGCCTCTGGATTGGTGTCATATTGTACGAACCCAGCGAGTTAAAAAATAAGCCTGCCTAAAATCTATAATCCACTTAGCCTGCTCGGAGCGAGGGCTGTATTCTTCTTGCAGGCGTCGGAGCTACTCTCTAATTACTGAGAAACAGTGCCTTTTTATCCTAGCAGCAGCTCGTACGGAAGATTCTAGGTTTCATATTCACCTAGAAGGAAATGAAGGGCAAACAGAATATGTAATAATGAACCGTATAGAGGGCTCAGCAAATCCCCCCATGTGTTTGTCCATGAGGAGAAAACTACTCAGTATCAAGGCATACGAAATTGTCCTCTCTCGTTTTCTTTCTGGCGCATTCGCAACCTTGCGGATTGGTTCATCCGCGTCCTCCGTGCGTTAGTACATATGAAACCGCCAGAGAAAGGATGGCCGGATATTTGCGAAATTTGATATTGGAAACTACTATAAAAACACTGTCCGGCTACTTGCATTTTCATTCAGATCTGACTGTTTTAACGACCACTTTATATGCAAACACACCCCGTATTTCTGTGATATCTCGCTAAATATTTCAGACAAACATTATAGAGACGAATGAACGAGGTCTGGCAATAAAGTTCGTGAACTAGTCACCGTGTGTTTGCCGCCGTGACAGCAGTGGACAGAAATCTCAGTATGGTTTGATGACTTTGGCAAATCTGCGTTTCACGGCAGTGTTGTTGTTGATCTATGGCATCTCTTTCTGAGTGTGTTTTGGTGTGCCGTCGCGAGAATGGAGGAGCTTGAATTAGAGCATTGTCTGCGCGAGAGTTGTTAGCTAGTAAACAACAACTGTGCAGGAACACCCTCCCTATTCACAGAATCTAGCCCCCGTGACTTTTCTGTTCCCAAAGATAAAGGAAATATTGAAAGGAGGACATTCTGATGAAACTGATGACATCAGGTGTAATAGGACGGCAGCTCTAAAAGCCATTCCACAAAACCAACTGCAAAATTGTTTCGAAGGTTGGACTAGGCGCTGGCATCGGTACATAGCTTCCTTTGAACGCGACCACAGTGATATTTATAAATGAAGAATGTAGCACGTCCACCGCGATGAGTTCACGAACTTTATTGTCAGACCACGTACATAATATCCAACATACAGAACGATTCTAAATTTTGTCGGCGATTCCGTGGCCTATAATTTTCAAACCTTACGTGTCACAAAAGGCGAGCGTATAGAAGTTCTTTAGCATTCTGCAGCAGTGATTCTACAGGTAATAAAACTTTCTGAGTTACTTTCATATTCAATAAACAGCTGTATATTTTTGTTTCCGGTTTGAAAATTATAGGTCACGGAAAACCCGACAATAATTTTGAATCAAACTATACGTTTTCCAAGTCTTGAGATTTCCGAGAAAATTAAACAAGAGGATGCTATACGTAAATTCCAGAGCCTGCATTTTCAATAATCAAATATGGCTTCTTGAAACAAATCGCAATCCACTAAAAATAGTTCTTTAATCGGTTTAGACTGAGCAGTTATCTGATTACATTTATGCCTTTAAAGCAGTATTCCATAACAATACAGCTTTGAAGCCTTAATTCTGATCACTTGTTCATCCAGTACAGGTATATAGAGTTCTAACATCTCAGTAATACGAGGAAGTGTAAGAACGAAACAGTGGACCGTTGCATGTGAATTTAATTATTTTATAACGGAAGATTTCTTTGCACTTTATCCCATTCATACCTCATTTTGCCTTTAAAGTTTATGTATACTTTTTGGAGCAGAGGGATAGAGCAGTCGGTATAGCGACTGGCTACGGGATGGACGATCGAGGGGTCACAGTTCAATTCCCGATGGGGGCAAGACTTTTCTGCTCTTCAAGTCGTCCAGACTGGCTCTGGGGTCCACCCAACCTCCTATCCAGTGGGTACCGGGGGTAAAGCGGCAGGTACGTGAAGCTGACCACTCACCTCCAACTAGTGCCAAGTTCAAGAATATGTGGATCTATACATCCACTCACCCGTACGCCTTCATGGCGTAATGCTTAATTAGTTAAGAGCAGGGACAACCTTACGTTACTGTATACTTTTGCAGTCTTAGGCATCACTTCGGCTTTCGGGAAAACGCCACGCACCCATAAGAGCAGTGAATGTTAAGTATAAAGGTTAACGTGTATGGACACACACTACAGTGCAGCATATGGAGCGGCCTGTTACACGTCTTTGTGTTATGCAATGGTAAACAGATTGGTCAGGAGCAATTACTCGTACAAAGACATGGGAAAGCGCAGTTTCTCTTGTCAAGAAATGTCGGGGAGCAGAATTTCGTGTAGCTGATTAAATGGGCCAACATTTGTTGTCCACTGATCATACGAAGAAAAATATCGTACAGTATAGCATAAACTTATGACGTCACAAGTTAAGAATATCCGGACTTACGACCCTGTTAAAAGGACATAGAACAGTTCTAAGTCCCGCATTTTCGGTCTCACGAGTCTAAACCCGAACTTCGAAACTTGTACAACTTATTCAGAGTTCAGACCTCAGCGATCACTTTGCCAAGCTGAATCGCTTCTAAATTCCCCCATAAAGAGCTCCTTATCAAAATTCTACGGCGTGTTGGACATGTCGGACTTTGATAAACTCTTAACTTAATTATTCATAAAGTTTGTACACATTCCGGTGGCTCGAATCGTAACTTTTCATGACTCATGGTAAAAACATTAACTTACTTTTAATATTGTAACGTGTATACCCACTGCCAAACAACGGCGCGATAAACACCTTCCCGCTTAAGTGCATGACAACAATGTGGGACTGTCGCTAGGCAGCAGCCAGCAGCCAATAAACTGGCTGGGTAGCGATCATGTGGGAACATCAACTAAGGCGTTTCAACAGTAGAAGCTATGTTATCTGTGTAGTTCGTGTCACGGCTATATAAAGAGGTTCCAGAATAGCTGTGGGCGCAGTTGAGAGCACAAGGACGAGAATGGCGCATGTCCTAGGGACTGGCGAAGTGGGTAGATCAGCGATAGCGCTATAATTGACTGTGACTGTGAAGAAGAGCCAATAAATCCAATTATCAAATCCAAAACCCATTATTATTCGTCACGCAAACCCGAAATACGTGATAATATTAAGAGCTATTAACATGGTACTTGATCTCCCTTCATTAGTTATATAATAATTATAATTATACTAGCAAAATACAGGTTAAATGTGTAACAATGGATCTGGGCCCCGAGCTCCAGCATCGTATGTTATAATGAATTCGACTTTACGATTTTCAGACTTAGACCTGTTTTCGGGAACGCAAGGTGGTTCCTCTCACGTACGGGTAGGTGTGAAACTCTCCCTCGCTTCAAGGAAGAGCATAGAATGAGAGTGTTTGAGAACTATAGATGAATTGACTATTTTCACCTAAGACAAGGAACGGGAGTCTGAAGAATGTTTCATAAAGAGGAACTTAAAAATTTCTAGTCTTGTTTTTCACGAAAGATAATTTAGGTGATAAAATAAAGGAAGGGTTGGGGTTCATGACATGTATGATGTGTGTAGGAGATAAACAATATACAACATTCATCAGAAAACCTGAAGGTGACAGACAACATGGGAAACCTAAGCGTAGACGGGGGTAAATATTAAAATGCATCTTAAAGATACACGCTGTTACGATCCAGCGGTGGGTATATATGAACACGGTAATGAACCTTCGGGTTCCACAACAGGCAAGAAATTTCCTCACCAGCTCCGCGATTGTCATCACAAGAGAAACTCTGCTCAGCCGCTTTAAATATTTAGATAGGTTCCCTTACCCCATTTGCTCGCAGAAGGACTACCAATCTCTGATCTCTAATGTGTCTACAAACAAAGTTGAGAGATCACAATGGCTCGCGGTGAACAGTTGAATATACGATAAATAAGGGCTACACAACTTGTGGCAAACGGGCAGCATTAGGCTCGCAAGAGTATTTTTCAATTCCACAAAATGGGTTAACACGTCCGTCCACTTCAGAACTAGCAGGAGAATCCCTGAGAAGGCACTTTACTAGCCAGGGATCCGGTCGCCAACGTTTGAGCGATTTCAAGGTGTTTTAAGGGAGTGCAACAAGTGCTGTTACATGTATATCAAGATGTGCCAATTAATCAGTGTGCGTTAGTGCCTGGCTATAAACACTCTTATCTTTCCCGCTGACGCGAGGCCCGTATTCACCCTGAGACAGAATCTCATGGCTCTAGTGAGAATGCGGTACCTAGCACCTGTAGTTTCCGGTTCATCCCCCCCTTTTTCCCGAAATGTAAGCCTTTACAGTAAGCTTACTGGCGCCCAGCATTAAGGTAATCCATACCCCGAAAACAATTATCCACAAAAAAAAAGGATCAGAACTGGATAAGAAGGACGCAGCAGCAACCTGCAAACTCGGAGTACCAACAGGTGAGAGGGAACGGCTAGAGGAGCAGCTGCAACCAGCAACCAAAGGGCCAGAAGAGCAGATACAATACGTCACATTATTATCATCACTGTTACTACTGTTATAGGCCAGTCGCTGTTGGTATGCACTTAAATAAAGGAATTGAACTGAATTATTATCGATAACGGTCAGCTAGACGACCATAAGAGACACAGATAGTTAATATAAATAGATCCGTTATCTTAATGTGCATAAGGCTTAATTCTGACAGTTAAATCACACTTTCATTCGAAATAATTTTATGTATTCTATTCTCATGTTCAGTGGAGTTACAGTCCTTCAGTGCTCAGTTGATATCATCCGCCCGATACTGAATTTGTCCGTTTTCATTTCTGCTCGTACTGTTTTATTTTAACACTCGTTATTTCAGCAATACTTGTACATATTATGTTCATATCACGTGAACTTCTTAGATGACAACGTATTTCTATAAAGGTTCGTTTCCAGAAATGGAAAAACAAAATTAATTAGCATTCGGGATAAGAAGGTCCTGATGTTCCACGTTTTCATTCAGTAATTAAAAATTTCACAGCCTTCATCATATTAACTTTAACTCGGTTAAAAGGAACTTTATTTCTAATGATTCCTCTTCAACTTAGCAGAGCCACGAAACATCACGGTGTGGAGGGAAGCAAAAAGATCGATTCCTGTCCAGGACATGGGGTATCCTGACTTACCACTTTATTCTTCCTTAGTCCCCGTAAGTAAATGTTAGGATACAGTATTACACCATTCACCGATATTCTCTCCGGTTCATCATTTTGAAGCACTCTACAATTCCACGGTGTGTAAACAATACACACATGCCATGGTACAACCAAGATTAATCGGGCCGGAAGTATAAGACTGTGAAACCCGGGGTCCCGCGAAGTCTTCACAGTGTCTGCATAATGGGGATAATATTAAAACAAATCGTAAGGAAATACGGTTCATGTCCATCGTTTATGCTAACCGCCTTACAGTGTATACAATTTTTCACCTTATTCTTCACTTCCACACTACATGTTTCAGCACTAATGTGCCATCCTCAGGTGTCTTTATGCACGTTAAACTATTGTACTGCATGCCGTGATGTCTTCATGAATAAAATCTGTATTCGTCATATATGTCGATGAATTCTAAATAATACAACTTTTCAGGATTCATCCTACGTCTCACTCAAACACGCGAATTACGTCAATCTTCTTTCATGTGAGCATTCTTTCTACATACATTTGTGTATCGTGTTCTGTGTTGCGTTTTGCTCCTGTTACTGCATGCATACCTTAATATATACCCTAAATGACAGCTTACTATTTTCTCGTTATGTGGGTTTCTTGGCATTTGAAACAGGACAGCATAAGGCAGCCATAATCTGCATTGAAATGCAATTTCAGTCGCCTGTATTTAAAAAAAAATAATATCTTAGTCTACTCTACATGCAAATCACAAAATGTGTTTATTTAGTTTTCTTGTGCGGGTTACTTTACGAAGTTGTCTATATCTAAACTGCATGGCTTCGAAGTGGTTTAACTGGGGAAAAGTAAAAGGGAAATGTTTAGAATAAACCGATTAATTTCTTAATCGCATTTTACAAGAGGGACGCAGTAAAACCACAAAAAACAGCCAGGTTACCCGGTACTACGGTCTAAATTCGAGCTCAGCAGCAACCAAACACAAGCCTACAGCGTTGCTGCAGGAATTCTGTGTCTACAGGAACATATACGTAAATTGCAAGTGCACGAAAATTATTTTCTCGATAGATTTTTTGTTCAATAATTTCCCACCGAAATTATACATATGACGTCAGTTAGTATGTATCAAAACAAGTCTCATTTTCCACTGTCGAGAATAGTAATGGACAACACATATTTCTGTGTATAAAACTATAATTTATCTTTATGTTTCTTTGTATAAATCACGCTGAAAATGTATCGAGTAATATTTCTGTGGTCTACATGTAACCCACATTCTACTCCTATTTAAGGCTTCCATTATCGTCGAAGCTCGTTTGTCCTTGTAATATGACGGCTTAGGGGAGCCGGGGTAGCGCAGTTGGAATAACAACTGACTATGAACTGGACGACCGAGGGGTCGGAAATCGAGTCCCGGTATGGCCAACAATTTTCTCACTTCCATATCGTCCAGACCGGTTCTGGGGCCCACCCAGCCTCCTATCCAATGGTTACCGGGGATAAAGCGGCCGGGGGGTGAAGCTGACCACTCACCTCCAACTAGTGCTGAGGTAAAGAATGATCCACTTCCGCATGCGCTTTCATGCGTAGTGATTAATTAGTTAAGCACAGAGACAACTTCTGAAAAGTAACGTAAAAGTAAAGCTATCCCTGTACCAGGCCGTGAAGGCCCATAGGGTTGTGAGACGTTGAGGGTCCCACATTATCTAGACAATCGGCTCAATGATGGCGGTAAGGTTGTCAGCCTTACGCGCCGGCCGCGCTTTACTCCCCAGAACAATTATTTAATTAATTCCTGGCACTCATTTCTCTTAGACACTGAGTCGACCCCAGGGCCATAGTGCGGCTGGAAGGATTAGGTTAATTGAAAGAAATCCAATGACCTCGTCGGGACTTGAACCCGCGACCTTCCGGCTTGTAGCATAGCCCCTCAACCAACTACGCTAGAAAACTTCTACCTGTTTTAATACAAAAGCTTAACTGCCTTCAACGTAGAACCCTCCCCGAAACAAAACATGCAAGTGGAAGCACACCAACACAAACTTACAGAAAGTCGTCACTGCAGCAGTAAGGCTCTCGATTCGTATTCGGGAGGTGTTCGGTTCGAATCTCGGCCCAGACATAGACGATGCTGTTTCCCGAGTTTTCCCGCAGGCAAATGTCGGGATAGCGACTCTATGAGAGCAGAACTGCTTCCTTCCAAATATCTTATAGTTTACCGCTCATCTGTCATTCTATGCTACCGACGACATGACCTTAGCATTAGGGAAAACTCGGATAATGTGGCAGTACGTAATTTGGAACTAATTCCCGTATGAATTAACTTGAAATACATCCGGACATCTTCTGCATGGTTCCTTTATATGCCAAGGCATGTGATGACCCCCTGAATTGTGTAACTCTTCTGTATCACTACAATCGCTGTCTTAGAGAGAGAATCTCTGCAGTACTGTCGTATGTTTGGCTAAGTATCTAGCAGCAGTTATGTATAAACTTAATTTATAACAAAGAAAGTCCTATATTAATGGACGGTAGGTAATTCTGAGAGTCAGTCACAGTGGCCGCGCAGTCTAAGGCAAGAGCTGTCTTTGTCCGCTCGAACACTGGGGTCGTGGGTTCGAATCCCACTCAAGGCATGGACGTGTGTGCGTTTATTCTGTGTTTGTGTTGTCCTGTGTGTAGGTAGCGGCCTTGCGACGTGCTAATCCCCCGTCCAAGGAACCCTACAGACTGTGCATAGAATTATGAAATTGAAAAAGCGGCCAAGGTCTACAAGGGCCGTAGAGCCATAGACAGAGGCAGTCAAGCGGGGGGAGGGGAGATAGATGGGACGGACGGACGGACGGACGGATGGATGGATGAATTGACAGGTAGGTGGATAGATAGGTGGGTATGTAGGTAGGTGGGTGGGTGAGTGGACGGGTAGTTGGATAGGTCTTTAGGTAGGTAGGTAGAGCCGCGCCCTAGCTCAAGCGGTTAGTCGCTGGCTTCCCACCGCGGAGGCCCGGGTTCGATCCCGGGTCTGGTCAAGTGGGATATGTGGTGGACAAAGTGGCGCTGGGGCAGGTTTTCTCCGAGTACTTCGGTTTCCCTTGCCAATCTTCATTCTACCAACTGCTGCACAATCACCCATCTGGGGCTGGTACAGTAGGCCAGAAGTGGCCGCAGTACAAGGGACTTAGTCCCACCCCACTAGCAATAAAAAAAAGAGGACGGTAGGTAGGTAGGTAGGCAGGTGGGCAAGTAGGCAGGTAGGTAGGCAGGCAGGCAGAGGTAGATAGATAATTTTGAAGATAAAACTTCAATCTATTAGATAATTTATGTGGTTTAATTACGATTAGTCACGAGAGAACAAGAGCTTAATAGGGGCGTGTCATTTTTTAGCTGCATGCAACTTTTGGTCAATTCAGCCGAGAGCTCCATGGTTTTGTGTTGGGGCGGGGGTTTCTGATACTTTGAGCCAAGAAAATTGCTAGCGCGGAGTCCGCCTGCATTTGCTACGAACTGAACAACGAAGACCTCCTGAAAGGGATTTATTCTTCCCAATGATTACGTAAAGTTAACTCAGAAATCTAATAATGAGAATATGTCTTACATTCCAATACGGGTCATACGTTTCCAAAAAGTCAGCCAAGAGTTCTCTCCTTTCATGCTAAACTGAGCAATCGTCATAAAGGTCACTGCAGCTTAATCTCAATACGTTATGAATACACAATTTTATCTTTCACTCAATCACTTTCGACCAACTCTGCCACACTAGCAATGCATCATCAGTACTTAAGGTAAAACTTACTTCTAGGTCAGTTGATGGCAACCATTAACGCCTAACATTACGAAACGCATTTGTCAAGGCCCGCCCCCAATAAATCCGAAAGGTTGTTATTGGCTACTGCCCAAAAAGAAAAGCTGTCGCAAGCATGAAACCGAGAACTGAATGTGAATTGTCTCAACGGCTTTCTACGAGGGGAGGTGACAAATATCACAAATAGGGGCCCACTGTAAGAGGGGATTGAATTCGGGTAATGCTTGCTACCAGTAAGTCCGGAACCTTTTGTCTTCTTGCCTGCCGTCCAAAAACATAAAAATTATAATATATAAAACTATAATTTTTTTCTGTGGTTCTTTATGGGTGTGAAACTTTGTCTCCGACATTAAGGAGGAACATAGACTGAGGGTGTTTGAGAACAGGGTGTTGTATCTGCTACTTCTATCCAGAAGACGGAAAAAGAATGTTCCTCAGAAACGTCGGTACCGCTACACCAACCTCACGGCCTCATAGGGCCGTAATCCGAATCCCTTATCTTGAGACAACACTTGAAGGGCAGAAAATTCGAAACAGAGAGGGGGGAGGGGAGATGAGAAGAGTATATGCCCAGAAGACCAGCTGCGAGTAGATCATTGGAAAGACCAAAGTGTCAACGGGATGATAAGAATACAACGGATGTTAAGGAGAGAGGGCGTATAGCTGTCACTAAAGAGTGAGAGTAACTTCAGTTACAGTAGTACCACTGGTCGCAATAAGAGCCAGAAAGATAAAGCTATCCCTGTAACAGGCCGTGGAGGCCCGTGGGGTTGTGAGACGTCGTGGCTTGCACATTTTCTAGACACTCGGCTCATAGATGGCGGTAAGGTTGTCAGCCTTACACGCAGACCGCCCTTTACCCACCAAGATTTGTTACTCATTTCTGTTATAGGCTGAGTATACCCTAGGGCCACAGTGCGGCTGGAAGGGTTAGATAATTGAAAAAAAACTACAATTACCTCATCGGGAATCGAACCCGAGACCTTTCGGCTTGTGTCACAGTGCCTCAACCAACTACGCTACCGCGTGCCTCGAGTCGCAATAGAATTACAATCTCAGTAGCACTGATATCAGTAGTGGTAGCAATGTCAGTGATTGCGACACTAGTGCTCACAGTAATATTGATGGCAGTAACAGTACAGCAGGCCCAGTAGGCTGTAATATTGCTGCGTTCACTACTGCCATCATCAGTAAAACTAGTGGGACTGTTACCACTAGCGATTTGAGAAACTTGGATGTGATATCCCGCATTACGTAATGTTCCTCAGCAAGTCCGCCCGTTTAGTGACCCCTCCTGAATACTGACAGCAGCTTGAAATAAACCTGGGACAACACGTGTTCCTTGTGCCCTATCCATCATCCAAACACTGACGTCTCCATGATAAAAACAGAATCCGATCATGCAGGACAAGCACTCAACTCAACACTGACTCTGCAGAAGGTTTCTAGGGCGATGCAAGCCACTGCGAATTACGAAACACTCTTCCACCACGCTGCAGCAAAACTGTGAATATCACTGTTTGCTTATTTAGAATGCCGTCTTCTGGGATGTGGCGTCGTGTAGATCTTATATTAAATGACAACTTGGGCAGCGCCATAGCTCAAGCGGTTAGTCGCTGGCTTCCCACCGCGGCGGCCCGGGTTCCGTACCGGGTCTGGTCAAGTGGGATTTGTGGTGGACAAAGTGGCGCTGGGGCAGGTTTTCTCCGAGTACTTAGGTTTCCCCTGCCAACCTTCATTCCACCAATTGCTGCACAATCACCCTCACCTATCATCTGGGGCTGGTACAATAGGCCAGAAGTGGCCGCAGTACAAGGGACTTAGTCCCACCCCACTAGCAATAAAAAAATTATAACTTAAAGAATTAAGGTGAGGGGTACGAGCTGGATTATCTGCCTCAATACAGGGATCAATAGCAGACTCATGAAGACAGTAATGAGATTTTAGTTTCCATTAAGGCTGGAAGATTCTTGACTACCTGTGTTACTTGTCCTACACGGACTTTATTCATTGGTCAGTTAATGATGCAACCAAAATTGAATACCTCTCAATGAAACTTCACGACTGTGTTCGGAAGTCAGCAGTATACCTCCCACTCAACACTTTGCTATTGTTCATGTTATGGAAAGTATAAAGATGAAGACATATGAAGTGGCATGCTGCAAATGCCGCGCGCTCGAACGCTGAGATGGTGAGTTCGTATCTCACTCTGAATGTCCGTTTCTTTTTGTGTTTGTGTTAGGTACTGGCTTTGCGACAGGCTGATCCCCCGCCCAAGGAGTCATTATAACTGTCTTAGATTAAGAAACTAAAGTGAAATGAAGCGTTTCAAGGATGCCCTATGCTCCAATTGGGAGCAACAGGAATAAGAAGAAGAATACTGTAAATACCGATTTTTATGGAAATTAGTAGCTGTGTCCTTCATGTGTTTCTATCCAAGCTAATACAGGAATAAGAAGCAGTCTCACAGGTTCTCAAAGAAGAAGAATAAGAAGTATATTTATTTGCTTTCCTGTTACTCTACATTATTTTGATTTTGTCTGTCTCACAGGCTCTCCCTTTCTGCTCCAAACCATTCAGATCTCCAGTAACAAGTAGCGACGTGAGCATACGTATCATAGTTTATCTCTGAACATCATAAATGAATATCTTATTTATAAGAGAAAACCAGAAATCAATTCCCATCTTGAAGCATAAAGGACTGAATATTTTCTTGAATCCCGCTGAAGCCTTAAACATAGAACAGAAGGAAAGTACTTGTCTCACTGAATTCCTCTGCCGTCAGAAGGGGGGCTGCAAAGTTACAAACAAGCACACACTTTCCTACTTTCCTCCACAATACTTGTCACGTAGTACAGAAAATGAGGAGACAAGGAAGACAGTTCACTTCTTTCTTACTCCTCCCCATATCACTCTCTTATCACCAGACTTCTCTTGTACAGTGGCACAATAAGACCTAGGAGTATATGACTTTCCGTTGCAATTGCTGGAACAGTCCACAGCAAGCCCAGAACTACGGTACTGATTTTATCAACTCCATGGCGCTTGTTGCAATGTGCGCAAATTTATCGTTAAATTTAGCGGTAAGTGTCTAAATAACGGTAATAACAGTGCTTCCAAGTAGTCGCCGCCATCATCATCATCACCACATCTCGGTACACAGTGTCGGCTATGTGGCCAGCCGCGACTTAAACCTCTTGTGGCTGGCACTTAATCGACCTTCCTACATTATGGCAGCTCCTGATCATCGTGTGAACCGTCCATTATATCAGTGCTGCCCATGCTTCATAAAATGGCGTCCCTTCAGCTTAGCAAAGATTTAATGGCGTCCTCATCCTAAATTTATGTCTGTAAAGCACTGTTTGCTGGTCACGGTAGCCGAGCGGTCTAAGGCATGCACTGTCTTCGCTCGCTCGGAAGCCGGGATCGTGGGTTCGAATCCCACTCAGGGCATAGATGTTTGTGTGCGTTTTTCTGTGTTTGTGTATAGGTAAAGGTCTTGCGACGAGCTGATCACCCGCCCAAGGAGTCCTACCGAATGTGTAAGGTCTAGAAAAACCGAAGAGAACGGAGAAAAAAAAAGTACTGTTTACACAGGTTTTCATTTGTTGCATGGTCTTTCCAAATAATCTAGCACAGTCCAAGATTCCAAAGAGTTTCATCGTAATGCATGAACTGTTCTGTTAGAAAACTTATAATTCTGGTTTTTGAAACGTACACGTGAATAAATGTTTGGAAGAGAGGAAAGTCGAATTTTTTCTAACGCATTTAACTGCATTACAAAAGCATGCGTCCCCATAAAATCACGTGATACTGAAGTTAAAGAGGGGCATGCGGTAGCGTAGTTGGTTGATCACTGGATTTTTTCAACTGACCTATTCCTTTCAGCCTCTGTATGGCCCTGGGGTCGACTCAGCCTCAAACAGAAATGAGTACCAGGAATATTCTTTGGAGTAAAGGGCGGCCGGCGCGTAAGGCTGACAACCTTACCGCCATCTGTGAGCCGATTATCTAGATAATGTGGGACCCTCAACGTCTCACAACCCTATGGGCCTTCACGGCCTGCTGCAGTGATAGCTTTACTTTTACTGAAGTTAGAGACATTTAGTGATGTTCATTTTATGTAGAAGATATAGACCCTCTGGAATAAATTTTATATTTTAGTTACTTGTTTCAAATTATGTACTTAAGACTGCATTTACCGTACCAGGTATAACATTACAGACCCTTGTTTACAAATGTACTTGCACGTTGATCGTGCCTTTATCTCGTGGTCTGTCTTGTACGTACTTAATTACTTCTCTTTACGTTACAGCAGTGCTAACGTACAAATCCATACTTAAAGTCCAGCAGGCCATAAGACTGTACATGCCTCCTTTCAAAGTCTTGTAATATTTATAGTTGCCTCATCCTGTATAGCACACACTTAACTAGGATAACAATCTCTGAATGATACAACCTCAGTTGACTTCATAAAAAGTAGCTCTGTACGAGAGTAACCCAGATACTCTGGCCAAGGCAGGCTCGCGCCTGCCGCCGTGCATTAAGCTCTACCTGCTTAGTAACATGAACGTACTGTACGTGTCCTGTAATGGCACCTCTTCAGTGCTGAGGGACCACAACATATTTCAAAACATTCTCCTGGCCCATCAGATGCGTTTCCTCTTGTGCACTAAGGAGATGGAATTAAATAACTCTCTGATACCAGAACCCGAAATTCAATACCGTTAATACCAAATTTGCCATCGGCCACGATCCTGAGCCAGTATAATAAATCTCTTATCCTTCCATAAATTGGGGCACACGGTAGCGTAGTTGTTTGAGGCATTATGCCACCAGTCGGACGGTCGCGGGTTCGATTCCCGATGAGGTCACTGGATTTCTTTTCAATTTACCTAATCCTTCCAGCCGCTCTATGATCCTGGGGTAGACTCAGTCCCTATAAGGAATGAATACTAGGAATATTCCTGGAGGTAAAAGGCGGCCGGCGAGTAAGGATGACAAACTAACCGGCACCTGTGAGCCGGCTGTCTAGAAAATGTGGGAGCTGCGACGTATCACAACCCTATGGGCCTTCACGGCCTGTTACATGTATAGATTTACTTACTTACTTCCATAAAACTACTTCAATGTTACTCTTTCAACAGCCTTACGATATATCACAACTCGGGAGATCAAGGTGTGGACGGGAGAATAATATTAAATTGAATCCTAAAGAAACAGGATAGAAAGATGTGACCTGAATTTAACCAGTTCAAGATATGGTCCGATGGCGAGGTACTGTTAACAAGAAACGGGACATTAGAATTCCTAAGAAGTTGAGGGATCTGACTAGCTGAGCGGTGTCAGTTTCTCAAGATGGTCTCTGTTCCATGGAGATAGTTTCGCTAAGAAGGAATAGTTATCACATATAAACCCATTGACTTATCATACGAGAAACAAACTGCCACATACACGATACTATGTCAAGCGTGTCCCACGTCACCGTGGGGGCATGGTGCTTCTTCAGGTTGCAGACGGACAAACGGCATCCAGATTTGAATGGGAGGTGTGAATACAGACCTATTCAACAAAAAGTTAATGACAGCAGACAAAGAGTGTTCCTAAGTTTTGTGACTCGTTCGGTGGCTAACAATCCTCATCATAAAATCTAATTTTATGATATGGTAAACAGAACATTAGATTTTGTTGGCCCTTGTTCCACAAAAATATTTTTGAGCAGCTGAGCGATTATTAGTTTCTCAAATTTCCATGTTAGTTTCTCTGGAGTGTTGTTCCTTAATTAGGCAAAAGAAGCAAATAAAATAAATCAACACCTAACAAAATAATCTACGGTAAAATATCAACTAAGTCTGCAATGCTAAAATATTCTCCTGGTATGCATTCAGGACGCGTCTGGGCTGAAGCTGATCTGTACTATAGCCTGTCGAAGATTTCTGTGTTCTTTCTGCACCGTTTCAGTGAAATTCTGATAGAATATTCTCGGGATATGGTCACTGCAGTCTGTGACCCACTGCTTTGCGTTGAGAAAGTATGGAATGGAAACACAAAGAAAGTTACTGCGAGTGACACCTACGGGCATGATGATGATGATGATAGTCCCTTAAAAAGTAGAGAAAGAAACAGAAACAGAGGGACCTAAAGACATGGATAAGCCTGTTATGAACATTTGAAGCATGGATTCTTGAAAGAGTTCTAAAATTGTTTATAGTCACCGCTGACAGAACCTCATATCTAACATGTATCTTTATCTGAGGTTTGAGGCTTTTATTGCTGTGGATATTAAGAAAGCGGTGTTCTGGCACGTGACACTGTGCAGGCTGGCAGAAGATTAACAACGTTACGGAGTAACATGACTCCATCTTAAGGTAAATTTCTGTAAGATTACATGGCGTCACAGCTCATAAGACTGCAGTTTTTTAACAGATCATCATTATTTAAGCAAGAAGTTCCGGGAAGAACTAATCTCCTACTTTCCTTTCACTACAAATTATGTAATGTGAGCCAGGATAGCGCAGTCGGTATATTTACTGGCTGGACAATCGAGGGGTCGGAGTTCGAGTCCCCGTGGGGTCATGAATTTTCTCTTCCCTATGTCGTCCAGAGCGGTTCTGGGGTTCACCCAAACTCCTATCCAATGGATATCGGGAACGCTTTCCCCGGGGGTAAAACGGCCGAGGTGTGAAGCTGACCACTCACCTCCAACTAGTGCCGAGGTCAAGAAAATGTGGACCTATACATCCACTCCCCCATACGCCCTCATGGTGTAGTGCTTAATTAGTTAAGTACAGGAATAATTTTACCTTCACAAATTATGTAATATACGAGTATATACGTGTCAAAAGAAACACAATGCAGCGCAGTACATAGCCTATTCCAATACGTACTTACTTTCGTAGTGCAGTCTTGATTTGTTATGGAAAAGCCGCCTGGGGTGCCAGTCTGCTGAAAAAGAAACACTAAAGATAAGATCAAGAAACGTAATTTTATTTACAAAATCAGTTCACATCTTAGATGCATCTAAATATCTAACTTTATGGTACATGACAATCCTTGATAATTTCATACTGTGGCGTGCCGCCAGAGAAGCCGGAATGGTTGAGGAGATCAGAGTTGATTTCCTAGACAACGACAGCCTTTCTGCTGCAACGCCTTGGAATCCGAACGCTAGCAAACCTAAGCAACGAATTGTTCGAGGCAGTTGCATGAAAACGGAGGCGATAAATACGAGTATATACACTTCAGTGGGAACGCAATACCAGCAGGGCGTTGCCTTGGAATAGCTTAAATAACAAATGCGATACACCGAAGATGGAAGGATATCCATGGCAAAGAATACGCAAATTAACGTATTCCCGCGTTCGTTGCGAGCAACGGGGAAACCAAACCCTTGACCATGGTGCGCTCTATTCAGTCCAAGTGCACATTATAAGAGCCCAGTTTCGACAGAGGACTTGTGTGTAGTTCAAAAGGAACAATTTTCCATAATATGTTATATGTGCGAAATACCGTATTTACGCATGTATAGGCCGCATATTTTTTGCCAAAAATTCAAGAGGAAAACTGGGCTGCGGCTTATATTCGAAATCACACTTCATTAAAAAAAAAATATATTCGGAATATTTCGGAATAATTTCTACTCCTGAAATAATATTCCAAGAAAATTATTTTTTCTATAATTTCTGTCTGAAAATTGTGCTGCGGCCTATACACGCACGCGGCCTATACATGCGTAAATGCGGTATACATTTGACGAAAGGTCAAATGTATTCGTAATAGTCAAACCCATCTTCTCGTCAGAGAGGATGTTACATAAGGACTACTACCGCAAGAGTTCAATTGGGAAAAAAAAAATTCTGGTCGTTGGCCTCAAGGGGCCTGACGCCAAGACGAACTGATTGGCGGTAAACCGCCAGTCGTAAAGTAACTCTGACTCTGACTCTGGCTCTGGCTCTGGCTCTGACCAGTCAGTTCTTAGTGTAGCTCCGACTACAGCAGGAGCCAGATCGCATCCGACAAAAGGATCAAGACACTTCACCAAGATCAGCGGTGCAAGAAGTAATTGTAAGCGTGAAAAAAACTTATAAAGGACGCTATAAGTTAATAATTGAGTGTAAAGTGACCGTCCAATCAACATATTCGCCAAATCCGAGACCAGCGTGAATTTACTTGCCGCGATACCAGTGAAACACGCGACAATATTTTGGCCCACTCAGTTGCACGTAATTTGTTTTGCGGGCTACTTTACCACGTTATCAGCATCTAGAGTACAGAGTATTGAAAAATAAGTTGACTGATAAATGATAAAATTTAAGGGGTTTGGGAAGAAGGGGTAATGACCTAATGCGCACACTATCCCGGAATTTTCCTGGAGGGACTGAGGAAAACCACAAGGAACCTCAGCCAGGATGACTGGTATCCCGACAGAGATTCAAACAGAATATTTCCCGGATACAAGCCTATAGAGTTCCCGCTATGAAAATCCGCCAAGCTTCTAATAAATTAACATAATCTCCAAAAAGATTAGTGGCTGTCCCATGTTTGTCACTTCTGCCGCCAAGTCCATGATGTCTTTAATTATCCGACATCTTAAAATTTATACGATTTGTTATCGAATGCAACTGTATAAAACCTTCGTAGGTCGTTCTACAAACTTAGGAATTTTCTTTCCTTCTGTTGGGAACACTGAACTGGGTACCAAGATGGCGTCGTATACGACGGATCAGAAAGTGTTTATTAACAAACCTTTTCACTCTCCTGGTGGTTCTTGTCTCGCTCTGGTGAGTCAATATTGTTGAAGTTTCTTACTCCTGTTGCACCATCGAGAGGCAGGCGCTATCTACCAGACTGTTAAACAGCTGGAAGACACAGAGAGTCTGTGATAAACGTAGCGGGTCTGTTCGCCCGGAAGAAGTCGGTGCAACACGGGAGACAATCATAAAAAGCCCAAGAGAGTGAATGCGAAGTTCAGCACAAATAATTCGGTTCTTGGCCAGCAATAAGTGGAAATCTGTTGTTTCCGCAGAATATGCAGCTGAGGCAGCCACGTTCGGACGGTGGAATACAGAGAAGTTACGTTTTTGCGAAGGAGCATGGTGCGCTACTGGAGGACAATTACTTGTGATATTTACTTCAATTTTCCGAATGTTGGATTTGTCCATTTCGCGGTGGGATATAGTACTCCAATGAATTCAGCCTGCCTCACGGCAGCATTGTCGTATTTCAGTCTTTTCATGATGTCTTCGATAGCACGGTCCTGTGGAGACCGTATCCTGCGATATTTGAAGAGGGATACTCATGGCCACACCAACATCACCGGGTTTAAACCATTGCGATTATACTCTGTGTGGGTATTTGAAGGATAAGGTGTTTCAGAAGAAGAAAATTTGCACACAATCTGGGAACTGAAAATTACCATCAAATTAGAGACCGAATCCATTTTACAGAAACTCTAACCAAAATTCTGAACAATTGTTTCCATTTGCACAAAATTCGTTACCTTCAGTGACAATAGACGAACATGTTTTAATGCAACAACCAAATATCCCAAGTGTGTAAGAACGATCTGTGAAATTTTCGTATAATTACGTACAATAACAAAGAAGTTGCACAAACTTTAAAGTGCGAGGCGATTAAGAAGAACTGCATGATCTTTAGCAACTCTGGAGTCTGGTTTCCTTGGGCAAAGTGAATATAGGAATAATTTTGAATACGGAGCAGCCACTACATAAAACTTCTAGTTTCCCTACGAATTAAGGAGAATAGTGGATATAACTATGGGCAGGAGGAGAGGGAAGAAGGTGGATAGAATTCATTGTAGCTTCATGTGGGATTTGAACCGGGGTTTATTCCTCAAGATATTCTGAAAACCCGTAATAGATTCTGCTGGTTTGAAAACCAAGATATTCTTCCGTACCGTTAAACGACTAGGTGTGCAAGTCCTCACGTTTTCTTGGACTTTCACGAAATGAAACTGTAAGTAATTATATAAAACAGTTCCATTACTCAAAAGTGATAAACTCAATAGCTATGTAACACTGCTTCTGTGTAAAATAAGGTAAACCTGTCTGTGTAACAGGACGTGGAGGCCCACAATGTTGTCAGAGGTCGAGGCTCCCATATTTTCTAGACTATAGTCTAGAAAATATGGGAGCCTCGACCTCTGACAACATTGTGGGCCTCCACGTCCTGTTACACAGACAGGTTTACCTTATTTTACACAGAAGCAGTGTTACATAGCTATTGAGTTTATCACTTTTGAGTAATGGAACTGTTTTATATAATTACTTACAGTTTCATTTCGTGAAAGTCCAAGAAAACGTGAGGACTTGCACACCTAGTCGTTTAACGGTACGGAAGAATATCTTGGTTTTCAAACCAGCAGAATCTATTACGGGTTTTCAGAATATCTTGAGGAATAAACCCCGNACGGCTTAGGCTTTTCTAAAGTCCTGGCCCGGCTACAATATTTGAAACTATAACTATTAAATTCAAAACTGAATTCATTATACTTCCCAAAATATCAGATATCAATTATTTCGTGCATTTGTAAAATGTTGATGTATATTATTATTTGACAGAAACCTTAAACATGTTTGTTTTAAAAATTGAAACCGATCACAGTGGCCGTGGAGTCTTAAGGTATGTCTTCGCTCGCTCAAGCACTGGCATCGTGGGTTCGAATCCTACTCGAGGCATGGATGTCTACGTTTGCTCTGCGTTTGTGTTGCCCTGTGTACGCAGCGGCCTTCCGTCGGGTCGATCTCCCGTCCAAGGAGTCCTACCAACTGTCTGTAAGACCCATAGTCTCAGATTAATTCTGCATGGGACAGGCCAGAGAAACTAATCAGTCAAAATAAAGGTAAAAAAAAAAGGGTGATGCTATCCCTGTAACAGGATGTGAAGGCCCATGTGGTTGGGAGAGGTCAAGGGTCTCACATTTTCTAGAAAATCGACTCAGAGATGGCGGTGAGGTTGTCTAATGGACTCATCGGGAATCGAACCCACGACCTACCGGCTTGTAGCATAATGCCTCAACCAACTACGCTGCCGCGTACACCAATCCGTCGAAACAGAAGTTAAAATTTTGAGATTTAATGCAGCTCCTCGTTACATACACAGGCGCACACGCGCAAAATTAAAAAGGGGGACGAGGTGGAATCTTTATTTAGGTGGCGTCATGTCGTCACAATATAGTCTGACAACCACTTTATTAAGGGAGGAAAGAGACTGCCGAGTATTTGCGAACAGGGTGCCGAACAAACGGTTTCAGGCGGTAACGTTTCTAATATAAATATTTTAGGTGCCCAGTTAGAGCATATCAATAATCCTGAGGGTTTTCGTGGTTTTCACAGCCCATCCACGCAAAATTCAGGATATACCTCAAATAGGCCACAGCTGTTTACTTTTACATCCTCCTCAATCCACTACTTCACCATTTGTTCTAACATTGGCCACTGTACAGTCTGAGACACTGGCATCATTGTTAAAGAAAAAGAGCACAGATAAACAGGGCAGAGAATGCTGAGGACTCCTGCACCCAGGAGAAGGAACGTAAGAGGAGGCCAGAGAGAGATCTATATTGTGTAGTTCCGTGGCTTGGTAAAAGCTCATTTTGCCAATACACTTTTTGTGTTGAAATTAGATCTATTTTCTGTTCTTACGTAAATCAAACACTCCTAAAGCATACATGTTTCAGTCATAAATCGCCATCTTCAGAGTGTACCATAGAGTGAAGAAAATACGTCAATTTGCATATATGAAAATATATGACATTTAAGTCATAAATCTTTTATAAAAATTAAAACTAATATTACGTTAAAGTTAATTAATGTGAACCGTCGTTAAATGCGATTTTCTTGACAACTGGTATACATCGTATTTAACGACAGTTCACGTCAATAACTTTAATATAATAATAATAAGTTGTCCCTGTAACAGGCCGTGAAAATCCATAGGATTGTGAGACGTCGAGGTTCACATATTTTGTCTAGACAATCAGCTCACAAATGGCGGTTAGGTTGTCAGCGTTACGCGCCGGCCGCCCTTTACCCCCAGGATCATTCCTGGTACTCATTTCTGTTAGAGGCTGAGTCGACCCCAGGGCCATAGTGCGGCTGGAAGGATTAGATCAATTGAAAAAAAGAACCGCCTCATCGGGACTCGAACCTGCGAGCTTCCGACTTGTACCATACTGCACCAACAAATTACTCTACCGCGTGCCCCATAATTCCAATAATAGTTCTAATTTTTACAAAAATGTTAAGACTTAGATATTTAAATATTTTATTCGTATGCATAAACTGTAAGGTTCCATCTAGTCTATGATATCCTCATGAAGAAGGATTTTTATGACCGAAACATATGCTTTAATATCATTTAATGAGCGTAAGAAAATAAATCATATACACTTAGATCGTGATTTCACATTTTATTTTGAGTTTCATACTTTGTATTAGATGTATGAAATTAATTCTGGGGAGGGCTTCTGGGGCTCTTTTCCCTGGGGCAAAGAGACTAGGCCGTGAAGCTGACCACTCACCTCTACCTAGTCACTAGGTCCTAGTGTCGAGATAAAGAATGGTGGAGCCATACTTCCATTCCCCCACATATCTTTATGGAACCGTGGTTACTAAATAAAGCGCAGGCACTTTACCGTTTGCCTATAGTATTCTCGGATATAACACTACAGAGCAACACAGTGCCTCTGTCTTCAGGGTTTAACTCTGAAGAGGAATGCGGTATATATCCTAGCGGATTTAACTCTCAAGATGCAATATATTCCTTCTAAACGTTCTATTATGAGATCAAATGGGATCATACAAGAGAAGACCGCAGTCTTAATAATTTGTTCCCTTTACGAAATAAAACCAGTTTGATTAAATAATGAAGAGGAAGACGGGCGGTACGCCTAACTTGCATGGGAGGGATGTGATATAAATTAAAAAATCTGATAAAGGAAACACCTGAAGATAACATAGCACTTGCAGGACCCAAGCGTAGAAGGGAAGACAATACTAACATGAATCTTAAAGAAACAGGATATAAGGATGTGGACTAAATTTATTTAACACAGACTGTAATTCAGTAATGGGCCCTTGTGAACATGGAAATGAAATTTCAGCTTCCATACAAGGCAAGATTCTATAGACTGCTTGGGCGACTATTGTGAAGTTAAGTAATTGCAATTAATGTTTCTAAATACGAACTTTTGAAAGCGAAGTTATTAAAATGTCTCAATGATGATAATCAAACTTAATAAACTAGTACATGGGCACATAACATAACAATTAAAACTGTAACAAACTTACGGAAAAAAAACTGCTAAGCAATGGTTGGACTGGACACAAAATTTACGTTTCGCTTCTTTTTATGCCTTATGTCCAAACCATTTTCAGTTTCGAAAAGCATTTAGTGAGTCATACTCAAGATGCACATAGAAAAACATGTAGGATTCCCTATAACAAC
Organism: Cryptotermes secundus; assembly: GCF_002891405.2. Taxonomy (NCBI): domain Eukaryota; kingdom Metazoa; phylum Arthropoda; class Insecta; order Blattodea; family Kalotermitidae; genus Cryptotermes; species Cryptotermes secundus. The sequence goes on from NW_019729219.1 coordinate 340,808, forward strand.
TTATTGATTAATTCATTCATTCACCCATAAGTGGCTCTACAGTCCTCTGTTGGGCCCTAGCCTCTTCAGTTTCGTAACCTTTTTTACACAGTCGGTAGGACTCTTTGGATGAGCGATCAGCCCGTCACAAGGCCGCTACGTATATACATGGCAACACAAACACAGAATAGACGCACATACAGACTTTAATGCCTTGAGTGGTATTCAAACCCACGATCCCAGTTTTCGAGAGAGCAAAGACAGTTCATGCCTTATACCGCGCAGGGTGTTCTTTACTGCAACTTAATTTTAAGCAAAAGTTGGGTGTTTCCAAAAGTTTCGGTAAAATTCTCCAATTACGAAGTTCGATGAAAACGCATTTAACGGTTTTCGAGGTGGTATACGCGGATAGATAGACGTACTATATCAACAGGTGCATTTTAAGTACTATTCGCTGTTAAAGCCGACCAAAAACGAACTGACATCGAAATCAGATACATTTTCTCAGAAAATTGTTGAAACTATGTATGCATTTCTCATTCTAATCACAGAGAAGTGAATTCTGCCTACTCTGTATTACAAAACTTCCAGTGTCTCGTTGACTAATCAGTTCTGCAGTATTCCTGTGGCTTCTATCCCCCGCAAGCAGCTTACCCATTTACGTGCTTCTCATTCCCTACTTCTTCATCTATATTAAGGAGTTCCAATTTTATGTACTTCTTTTTCTCTCAGACACAATCTCCTATATCAGACGGTCTTCTTTATTCCAACGCATCGCAGAAGCTGAATATATCTCCTTTCATATTTTTGCAACCTTAATTACGTTTTGGAATATGAAGATATGAGTTGAGCGGATATATATATATATATATATATATGAGTCATGTTCTCAGATGCGCGATCTGCCATTGCTTTGCTGGGGGTTTCTTGTTTTCAAGAGTTGGAAGTGGTACGGATTGGATCAGATTTATCGAATTATTGGATCTGCGACTGCATCGGGTACCTACATCACGCATTGTGGCCTTGGGACAAATGATGGAACGCCTACTGGTAAGAATGGACACCAATATAAAAACTATACGAGAGGACATGAAAACAATGTAGAAAAAGGAGGATGCCAAGAAAGACGACAACCAAAAAAGAATGCACGCCAATAGAAAAACCGAGAGAGAGGAAACGAAACAAGAAATAAGGACCAGTCAAGAACAGATAAGAGAAGAGGAGGAAATAAGGTTCACAGTTAATGCCTGGATAGCGAACATGAAGTTGATCGCCTAGAGAAGACCTCCTGCTACGAAGAGATGGAGGCGTATACAGAGAAGATTCGGCCGGATCCTGTAATAACAGTATTCAGTTTACCTCATTCGCGTCCCCAATTGACAACCTCGTCCTGTATAATACGTACTGTGGCAAATCGCATTTCTTTTGTTTCATATCTCTTCTCTTCATCATTCAAGTTTCACTTCCGCTCGATACATTTGATATGACATGAAGTTATAAGATTTTAATAAAACACCCTTTCTTATTTCCTCAACGAAGATTCAGGAATAAGTTTGGGCATGTGAAGCATCTTTCCATAATATCTTTATAACAATAGTGGCCCTAAGCTGGCAAAGAAAAATTAAGCAACCTTGTGCCGCGTACGGTAGCCGAGAGGTCTAAGACATGAACTGTCTTCGTTCGCTCGGAAGCTGGGATCGTAGGTTCTAACCCCATTCAAGGCAAGGATGTTTGGTGTATGCATGCGTTTATTCTGTTTGTGCCGTCCTGTGTTTAGATATGGGCCTTGGACGGGATGATCACCCGTCCAAGGAGGCCTACTGAACATGTGAAATGATTACGGAACTGAATAAGAGAAGAGCTATCCCTGTAATAAACCGTGGTGGCCCACAGGGTTGTTAGACGTCGAGGTTCTCACATGTTCTAAATAATCGGCCCACAAATGGCAGTGAGGATGTCAGCCTTACACGCCGGCCGCCCTCACCATCGGGAAGATCCTGATACTCCTTTCTGTTAGAGGCTGAATTTACCCAAGAGCCACAGTGCGGCTGGAAGGATTAGGTCAATTGAAAAATCCATTGACCTCATCGAGAATCGAACCCCTGACCTTTCTGCCGCACTATGACCCCGATCTCGACTCAGCCTCTAACAGAAATAAGTACCATGAATCTTTCTGGGAGTAAAGGACGGCCGGCGCGTAAGGCTCACAACCTCACGGCCATTTGTGAGCCGATTGCGTAGAAAATCTGGGAACCTCGACGTCTCACAACTCTAAGGGCCTCCAAGGCTTATTACAGGGACATCTTTACCTTACCTTTACCTTTAGCCCTAGCCAGCAAGACGTGGAAACTTTCCTGGTAGACCCGGTCCTGCAAATAGTCGCTATGCAACCATTTCATAAAGTTACTTTTCTTCGATAAAAAAAAAACTGAATAAGATGTACGACGACAAGTGGCGCGTCATGATATAAGTTAATACTCACTTATCAGCTTATCTGTGTAACTTCGGAGATTTCATTGGCATATCAGAAAAAAATGTGTTTGTTACTATCTATGTGGTTAACTATCGGTCACTTACTTTAAATTTTATCATTAAATTTGCTGTGCTCTTCTTGAAAATTTTCCTCAGTATTGGCGACTACCATAAGCCGTCTAGCGTCACAGAGAAATTAACGGCCTCCTGACTGAACTTACTGGAATATACAGGGATTGGACAAAATAATGTAAACACTACATATACTGTACAAACTTCTTTATTAAATGAGGTTGGACCACATTTTGCCTTCAATACAGCAGCAGTCCTTCATGGAATGGACTGGTACAAGTTTTGAAAAGTACCTAGCACAGTTTAATACCGTTCTTCTTCAAGAACACCTTCAAGTTGCTGTAGAAATTTTGGAGGCTGGAATTTGTTCCCCACTCTAGTCTCCAAAACTGACCAGAGTGGTTCAAAAATGTTAACATGTGGTGATTGTGCTGGCCATAGATGACATTAAAGTTCAACTTCATGTCCTTCAGACCATGACTGAACAGTTCCAGCTGTGCGAATGGAGTCACTATCGACTTGGAAGACTGCATCGTTGTTCGGAAACGACATCAGGATAATGGGATGCATTTACTATACAAGCTATCCAAGTACTCCGTTGCAGTAACCCTGCCATGGAGGGTAATAACGGGACAAACGGACTATTGTACCACGATATTGTTGCCCAAACTATCACAGAACCTCCCCATGTTTTATTATTTGGTACCAGGTATTCCTGATTGTAGGCTTCCTTGGGTGTTCTAACATAAACTTTTCCTGATGTAGGGAACAGCGTGAAGGATGACTCACCTGACCATATAACGCGCGTTTCCAGTTGTCTGATGACCAGGTTTTATGATCGTGACACCATCGTTTGCGCATCTGAGCAATACTTGCAGTAATCAGAGGTTTAGGAATTGCAGCCCTACCGTGGATGTGGGATTTGTGAAGATTATGTCGGACAGTTTTTTTGGAAACACGGTTTTCAAGATGAATATTCGGTTCTGCTGTTCTGTCGTCTGTGCTGTAGTAGTTCTGTGATTTTTCGAAACAATCCTTCTCAACGTACGACGATCTCTTTCTGTCAATGTTGATTTTCGTCCACTGTTCCTCTTCGCTCATGTTGTCTTCTCATGATTCGTGTATGCAGACATAACATTAGAAACTCTCGCTCCCGATACATCTAATAATCCGGCAGTTTTTGTCACAGATGTTCCAGCTAAACGCCTATCAATGATATTTCCTCTTTCAAAATCGGAGAAGCCACCCGTTTCCCGATTATTACGCACGGACTGTCACTCAGCACAATCACTTATGTACTGACACGACCATTACAAAGTGTAAACAAACGAAAGAACATTCAGTGTATCCAACACAAATTCTATTCCTCAATTTAAATTATGCCACGTAATGTCATGGTATAATAGTTAGTTATCCTGGTTCGGATTTGGACAGTCCCGGTTTCAAACCCCAAATCGATTTGTCTGACTGGGATCAGAATTTTCGTTTTTCTTTACTCAGTTTCTACATGTAAATGCTGAAATAGTGCATGAAAATATAAAGTAGAATAGATCCCATCCATCCATATCTATTCCACGTACTCGTCCTGCCATGTAAAAAAAAAAAAGCTATCCCTGTAATAGGCCGTGGAGGCCTATAGGGTAGTGAGACGCCGAGGATCTCATATTTTCTACACAATTGGCTCACGCATGGCGGTAAGTTTATCAGCCTTACGCGCCCGCAGACCTTTACCACCAGGATAATTCCTGGTAATCATTTCTGCTAGAGGCTGAGTCGACCCCAGGGCCATAGTGCGGCTGGAGAGGTTAGGTAAATTAAAAAAAAAAAATCCACTTCATTGATACTCGAACCCGCGAATTTCCGGCGTGTAGCATAGTGCCTCAACAACTACGCTACCGCGTGCCCTCTTCCAGGAAAAATTCGAGACAAGACTGTAAGCATGCTTCTGTTGAAACACACACAGACCCTCAACTGGGCACTTCCAGTGATCAAGTTAATAATATTCAATTAGAGGTCTCGAAAATGTCCTTCTTCCTGTGTACTCAAAGAAAAGTCAAAAGACCAATTCTTGTGCAGGGTCAGCATACGTGATTGTTCACAGTACATGGGTCTAGTAAAGAAGCCTGGAAGAATCAACTTGTAAACAAGACTGGATTTCAAAGCAGAGCTCAGGAGAAAAAGTCAGAAATATGCCAGCAATTAAAAATCAATTATCCTACAGACAGATTGGGGTCCACAAAACCTCCTATCCAATGGGTATGGGGGGGGCTCTTCCCCGGGGGTAAAGAGTCCTGGCAGTGAAGCTGACAGCTCAAGTCCAGCTAGTGTCGGGGTCAAAAAAATGTGGACCTATACGTACACTCCCCCGTAGACCTAATTAGTTAGCACAGGGGTAAATTTTTACAGACAGATGAAGAAGTTACTTATGGTGGAGACGGCACAAGCTGAAGTCAGGCTTAAGAAGATAGTAAAACGCAAACCAGAAAGAAGAAATTGTTGCTCATCTTAGCGATGAACAGAACGTATATGGTAACGGGAACGAGGATGATGAATGGGTTCATGACTACAGCGTATTCCCAGAGGACCAAAAAGATGAATGGGTCAACTGCCCTGTCTGCTTCATGTGGGCGCACACACCTTGCGAAGATGTAGCAGAAGGAACCTTTGTTGTATGAAGACTGTTCTCCAGATTAAGAAGAAATTATCTGATGTTATATAAACTACCTATCTTATCTTCATATCTTGTTCTCCATGCTGTTTTAACAATATTTTGTCAGTGTGTCATTTAGCTATCTTTTAGCGCTAAAGATCTATGGCATCCTAAGTTCTGCCGTCACTTGCCGAGGAATTTACTGAATTTATATTATGCGATGAGATTAAAACCTCAGAAGTATATAAATATAAGTGTCCGGAACTTCTGACTCGCCAAATGTAGCATCTTCCCCATCACCACCTAAAAGAAAGTAAAAAGTCTGCCCCACCCTCCTATACAATACTCCTGATTGTACCTAACGCAAACCTCAGTTCATTCTCCATAACGTAAAGAGATAAAATATCACATCAGAAGCAACTGTGTCATAACTGAACAAGTAATTGCACAAATTAATATTATATATGCACCAAGCACGTAGTATTCATAAATCCATTTTACGTTTACATTAGCAACACATGGAAACCTTTTTTTTTTTTTCAGAAAATGAGAAACAACGCACTATGCTGAAAGTTGACTGATACCACCAGTAAGCCCACCACAGAACGTCAAAATCGTTAAGTAACTACAGGAAAAGCATACAACACAACTATTTCCTCATAATATTTTCTTAATTTTTTGATAAACCACCCAAGTAGAACAAGTGGTCACCAGCATCGCCGCACAGTGTCAATATCTGCAAAAATGGACCAAAATTCGAAACAAGCCATTTCATCCATAAAAATATACAATCGACCATTCACGCCAACATACCCTCCAGAAACAACTCCGTCCCCATAAGGACGAAAGTACGAAATATATTACAACCCCACTGCTACACTTCACCAATAAAAACCCCCTATACGTAACAAGACAATTTTTAGAAAAATAAAAAGAATAATAATTTTAGACAAGGTGTATTAATGTTCGACAATTACTTTAGGGTCTTTAAACATCATAATCTTACTTAAAAATTTTTATATGACAAGACTATAAGCAATGGATCCATTGGGTCATGTAGGTTAGTAATGAACGTTGATATACACTATTTTATTGTTTATAAACGCCCGATGGTGGTCGGAAAGAACAGAAACATGTAGCGTGAAAATATTTTAATAAACTACACTAACTTATCGAGAGTTTGATTCTATCAGTTATTTATTGAAAGCGTGAAGTTGTTGTGATCGGCGGACATACTAATATTATTATAAATGAAGCCTAAGCAACTTCCTCGTATTAGGAATCCTGATGCTCTAAAAGGGAGAGACTGACTTCCTTCTTAGTTTTTGGAACAACTCTTGAAGTGATGTTCATATTAAAATGGATCTCAGAGAGACAGCATGGTATATTATGGATTGGATTGATCTGTCTCAGGATAGGAACCATTGGAGGGCTGTTGTAGCACGGTAATGAACCTTCGGGTTCCATAAAATACTGGAAAATTTTTTAGTATCTGCACAATTGGCAGCTTCTCAAGAAGGGCTCAGCTCCATGTGATGTTCTTTAATAATTTTGCTTTCCTTCCTTTGTATTTGTGGTTTGAATAATAATAATAATTTCCAGCAACTTTCACACATCCAAAGTTATATTTCCTTTGTAACGAGCCTCCAAAGAAACCTCCCCATGTAAGGCGATTCTCTTCTGCCGCCACTACCTCACACATCTTCAAGGAGTAGTGCTTAATTAAGCACAGGAGCGCTTCAACATTTTATAACATTTACGTACTTGAATCATACCTTCATCTCTAAAAGTAACAGTAAAATGGAGCTTGAGTGTTACAAGCAGATGTGTAAATGGGCGTATTCATAGCTAGCAGAAAAGCACAACTTATTTGATTTGACCTGCTAGCACGCCACTGTGTTAGATCAGATGTCTGAGCAGGTGCTGAAGTAACGCCGTAAACTTGTCTTCAAGAGATCTCTGGCATCCCTACCGGACTACCGACTACCCCGACATGGGATAGTTGAATTTTTCCTCAGTAACTCCTAGCAAATATTGACAGATTATTCTGAAATACGCCTCGACAATTTCCCTTTAAATCTTCATTTACTGTCCATGACAACTGACCTGATACCACAGTATACTGCAGTTGAAATAGAGTTGTTAAATAACCTCAGATTTAACCAATGGTCAAAGTAGAAAATTTGATAATTTGTATCCGTTATTAGCATTTATATGTATCTATTTTCCTTCCGACAGAAATGTTTGCTTTCTTATTTGTTTTTAAAAGCACTGTCAACAGGTCGAACTATATAGCTGTCCCTGAATAATAAATTGGAAAGATATGGTCGTGGCATAATTTAAGGTATGATCCTGTAATTCGCCTGAAGGAACTCAGGAGAACCAGTAGATAACGCACTCAAGGTATTCGAAGTCCAGGCCGATATCTAAACAGGGCACCTCACGAATAAAAGTAGAAAGGTCAGAGGCCCTACCGTCTGTATCATCTCTCTTGTTAATACAGATGTGCTACTGACATTACACGCCGTTATAAATTCTGTCGTTGTCACGGTTAATCGAGAGTAGAGACATTACACAGCCGGGTCCAGACTGTTCGGAGTGCACTCAGCCCCTTGCTGAACTGGTACTGGGAGCTCTCTCCAGGAAGGTGAAGTGGTCGGGGCCTGACGATGATCTCTCAACCCATTCTACTAATGGGCTTAAGAATGAATGGAGCCTTGCAATCAAGTCCTCTGCTTGACATAATCCCACGGCTTGGACTAGAATTGTTACATTTCAATATGTTTCAAAATATGCCCTTCTACTGAATATTTATTCATTCGTGACAAGGGTGAACATTTTAATTGCTGTGGTTATGCAATGTGAGGATGGAAATGAACTGAACATTATGGTTATGCAGTGTTAAGGATAAGAATGAAGTGAACATTATGTAGAAGGTAGAAGCAGCTGCCTATTTTTTCTTGGACAGACCGAGTAATACCACGAAAAAGATCAGTCAGCATTCTTATTATTCAAGTATGCCGTCAATAATGCAACAATGATATAAAAGACACATAAAATAACATTTTTCACTAAAAGTGACTATCAAAATACTTTAAAATGTCTTTTTGTTTTACATGATTTATGTAAAACAAAAATAAAATAAGAAAAACAAAAAGACTTTTGAAAGTACTTTGATAATCACTTTTAGTGTATAAAATATATTTGCAGTGTCTTAATGATATTTTATGATATTTAATTACACTTTTAGTGAAAAATATATACTTTAGGTGTCTTTTATGTCACTGTTGCATTGCTGACGGTGTACTTTAATAATGAGAATGATGCCTCAACGCGACAGGATGCCGAAATATAATAAAATATCAGCAAGGATAATCGAAGTCTCGGCCGTGATTCGAACTTAGCGTCACAGGCTTCACTTCTTGAGCTCATTCATTGATTCTTTAATGCGTGGAACCTAATGTTAAATTTAACCAAGAAAACATCAACACTTCAAGAAGATCGACTATTCCTGTTTGCTCAATGAAGTGGTCAACAGTATGCGTTTCTGCACACTTAAATCTATTCACAGGCTGGCAGACTGTCATCCTGTTATGTCTGCATCATCAGACAAGCTCGCCTGCACTTCACTTCTCGTTAGCATGCTATTCTGTTAGACAGTGGCTGCATAAAGGACAGAAGTTTCAGCCATGTTTCTTCACTGTCAAACAACTTTGTTTTGAAGCTTTAGCCCCATTTTGCAGCATCCATAAAGCACTTCCTTAACTCTGTGTGTAATGGGCTTAGCTTAAGATTTGATGCAGAAGTCTTGGTTTTAAGCAAAATATTACGAATTAAGACACTGTCTTGTTCCAGTGAGGTAACACTTCATTACATATGGCTATGTTAAATTTTATTTGTTTCATTCTGGTCCGTCACACTAACAATTATAAATACAAACCACTCCGTCCAATGTGACATGTAAGATTTTACTACATGAAAACTTATCTCCCTTACATGTTTCGGTCCTTACGGTCCATCTTCAGAGGGAACATTATTACAAACTGGAAACTACCATCACAATAGGTGTTTTGATTTAAAATACATACATACAACACAGCAAGCCACGAGCAAACCCTGGACGACATCAAGAACCTCCTCAAGATAGACAGGCGGCACAAAATCTGCCCCATACAAGAAGGACAATAGGAGTATGGACATGAACCTACGTGGTTTAAAAATGTTAACTAGTGACAATAAAGGTTTTTTAAATTTTTTAAAAGCTGCTGTGATTGTGAAATGATCGACTTTATGCGTACTGTGCTTTATAGAATATAAGTGTATGTATTTTAAATCAAAACACCTATTGTGATGGTAGTTTCCAGTTTGTAATAATGTTCCCTCTGAAGATAATCCGTAAGGACCGAAACATTTAAGGGAGATAAGTTTTCATGTAGTAAAAACTTATATGTCACATTGGACGGAGTGGTTTGTATTTATATGGCTATGTTGTTCTTCAATTACATTTACGGAGCTAAGGGTCCTTATTGTCACATATTGGGGGTCTGCGTGACTCATTAAACGGGTTTTGGATTTGATAATCGTATCTGACCTTTATACAAAATCACTATCTTCGACGCATGACTTCTGCTCGCCGCTTGCACAATTCTGTAACTACTGGAGCCAGCGTCACTCATTGTTACATAGCCTCGGGGCGGACTCCACAGAACACATGTCCAGTGCCTAGAATTGGGCATCTACTATTGTCGCGTATTGTTGTAGGTTTTACCTAGAAACGAGAAGGTGTTTAGCGAGCCGCTGCATACGTCACATTATATTATTTAACCTGAAGATTGAGACAAAGCCTGCCTTCGAAACGTCGTTCACAAACTGGTGTTTCATGAATTAGAAGCTGCAAAAGCCGGACAATTAGCTTCGGCATATATGCCTGTTCCTCCGTCTGTCAGCATGAAATATTTCTTGCCGGGGAATACAAGTAATGTCTGTCCGTACTTTGCCGCTTTGGTTAAAATCGGACAATATTAACGGACAGTTTAGATGGAGACCCACATGTATGGCTGTGCGCATCCAAATGTACCAGTAATTCATTAAACAATTCTCGAAACGAAAAAAAAAATTCAAACAAAAGTCAAGAAAAACGGAACACACAATACCAATATTGTTTTTATTTTTCGTGAGTCTTACGGTATTAAAGATATTTTAACAAATGAAATTTACATGGTCTTTAAAGGCAACTACAGAGCGACTGTGTCAGAATTTGTTAACCTGTTATTCAGACAATGGGCAAACGTCAAAGGGAAATATTTTCGTAACGTTACTGATCGAAACTTCGTATCTTCAACATGACAGATTAAGATAAAAGATACACGAGGGGCTCAGGCTCCTGTATCAACTGGAACTGCGAGATTATCATTAAAATTGTAATCGGCTGATAAGATAATGAAGATTTTACTGATGCCTTTTAACCACGTCATCGCATCGCATTTTATATGAAATTCTAATACTCTTGAGTACTCTTATTTTATAACATCGTACTCACTGCTACGGTTAAGTAAGTAGCATCGAAATGGATATAGTAAAATGATTATGAATGATAGAGAGAGGCGTGGAAGAATCGCCATAGGATACTGTGAAATGACTCCTGAAAGCCGGGACAGTGGAACCAGAGCGGAAGTTCATTGCTAGCCAAGCACATGTTCCCGATGCAACGAATAGCCGAGGAATAATCTACTACTAGGCAACGGTTCGATAAGCACGTTCTGTAACAACGGATAAATATAGAAAGAAACAGGATAACAGAGGAACTGTAAGACACGACGACTTATATTCGGTTCGCCCCGAAGTTATGAAAGGAAGTCGTCATTCGGGAGAGTGACAGTAACTTTCATTTAAAAAGTAACATCTGGTCATGAGCTTCAGCCGAGGATCGACACCAAGAGAGACAGACTGACTGACTTTGACTTTGACTTTGACTTTGACTTTGAGAGAATGAAGTCTGATTTTTCATTCGGCATTCGTCACAGTAGAAGAGATGACACCAGAGTCCAGTAAGGAACGGAGCAAGTCTGAGACAGCCACTGATTGTGAGCTGATATAGCTGATTATATAATTGTAACAGCAGTGCCAATAAATTCAATCAACCAATCGGGAACCCATTATTATTAGTCACGCAAACCCGTCATACGTGACATTATCAAGGAATATGGGTGGAAGAACTGAGGAAAATCATGACAATTCTCGGCGAGGATGCTAAGTTCTAGCTGGCATTCGAATGCGAGTCAGAGGCGTTACGGATGTTCGAAATCACTCATTTATTGCGGCTTATATTAAAGAAACAGAATTATAATTTTATTCTCTGTCATTCCGTTCACAGCAGATTAATTTTGGGTTTACATACAGGATCTACTACGTATGTTATTATTCAGAAATTGTGTTCTGTAACATGAGCTTGTTTTTACTCACAATCAATATCATTATTAAACACTTTGGGCCCACCACATTTGTCGGTACGGCGTTTCTGTCTCAGTGACCTGCAGACTTATGTAAACTTCCTTATTTTATATCACGGTTTTTCCCAATGGACGTCATTTTTCTAACTTTCAATGCAGAAATTAAATTTCTATTTAGAATGATCTGAAAGTGAAGATATCTTAAACTTTCAGTATATTAAAAAAAGTAAGGTCAAAGCCAAGTTTGTCCCTGTACTTATTTAATTAAGCACTATGACCTCACGACATAAGGGGGAGGCGAGGTATAGCTTCATCATTCTTGACCTCAGCGCTAGATGGAGGTGAGTGATCAGTTTCACGCCCCTGCCGCTTTATCTCCGGGGTTAGAGCCCCCGGTATCCATTGGACAGGAAGCTGGGTGGGCACCACAGTCGGTTTAGACGCTGTGGAGAAAAGAAAAATCTTCCACTGTCGAGAATCGAACCCGGGCGGTCAAATCCGTAGTCCGTCGCTATACCGACTGCGCTATTCGGATTTGCCAGCAAATTTTGATATTACTTTATTTCCGAGAGTGCTTCGAAAATGGAGCATACGTACAGAGAGTCAGTATGACGGGACGAACATACACGAAGTCCCAATTATGCGTTCAGTTTACTCGTATATGCCTTATGAAAATAACGCATACAAACGCTTGGCGTAAGAAAAGAGAATTATGAAGGACATAACATTTTTAACTGACAGCTAACCTTCATGGAGTACAGTCTTCTATGAGAGTTTAGTTATTCCACCGGTCAAAATTTTCTCATTAAGAAATCAGAAGGTTCATTACGTCTTTATAAACTCCTACCTTTGAATCCTATCTTGATCCAGTTTAGCCTACTCTCTACAGCTAAACACAATTTCTCCAAGGTATATTTCAATATTAACATTCCATCTAAGCCTACGCTTCCATAGTTCTCGCTTTCCCTTATTTTCTGCAATTAAAATTTATTTAATTTTTTAACCAGACGAGTTACCTGTCCCGTACTCCTCATCTCCTTAATTTAAACATCCTGCAACAAGTACAACATTTGAAGCCCTTCAGTGTGTAACTTAGTCCACTTTCGTCTTACATCCTCATATGTAATTTTTCCCATTTGCTGCGAAAGTATTCTACTGCATAAAGAGGAGCTTCATAACTCGTACTCTTCTCCAAGTGTAATTAGAATGATGAAGTCAAGGAGGATGGGATGGGCAGGGCATGTAGCACGAATGGGGAAGAAGAGGAATGCATATAAGATATTGGTGGGAAAGCAAGAAGGAGAGAGACCATTGGGAAGACCAAGGCGTAGGTGGGTGGACAACATTAAACTGGATCTTAGAGTGATAGGATGCGATGTTATGGATTGAATTGATCTGGCTCAGGATAGGGATGAGTGGAGGGCTCTTGTGAACACGGTAATGAACCTTCGGGATCCATAAAGTGCTGGGAAGTTCTTGAGTGGCTGCAGAATTGGAGGCTCCTCAAGAAAGTCTCAGCTCCATGAATAAGTACTAATTTAAGTTCTGAAACTATACGTGCTTCAATCGTATATGACATAATAAAACTGAGATAAAATGACGGTTTTATATGCATTACCTCCTTTCACAGAGAGAATGTGAAAATGTGTTTAATGAAAACTAATTTTCCGTTAATTTAAAGACAGTAAATAGAGTTATAGAGACTTGAGATAACAAATATATGGATAACAGTTGGCCTAAGGTTACATAAAAATACACAAGCCTGGACATATGCTGTATTTGTACCGAAATGTATAATAATAAAAACGATTCAAAAGGAAGAGTAGCAATTAAAAATAAACACAGTCATCATCATCATCATCACTAATCTGTCAAGACGACAGGTCCACAGTCTCTTCCAAAACAATTCCTCCATTTAATGCGATCTAGAGCTTTCTCCTTCAAATGACAGTATCCCCTTCTGTCCCCAAGGTCATCCAGCATCTTCTTACGTCTTCTTCCTCGTCTTCTTGTCACTTCTCTCCGCCCCTCTATCTTTCCTTCGATAACTTCTTTTAGAAGGCAGTTTCTGCGTAAAACATAGACAATCCAATTAGCCTTCCGTTTTCTTATTTCGTGTAGGATATTCCTCTGCTCACTGACTCTAATTAACACTTCTTCATTTCTCACATAATCGGTCCAACTGATCTTCTCCATCCTTCTCCAACACCACATTTCGAAACTTTCCAGATGTTTCTGATCTACTGCCCTAAGTGTCCATGTTTCAGCCCCATACAGAGCTATGCTCCAAATGTAGCATTTCACTAGTTTCTTCCTCAAATTTATGTCCAATTTGCTGGTAGAAAGATTCTTCTTCTTGCTAAATGCAGCTTTTGCCATGGTAATCCTGGATTTAATTTCACTAGTACACCTTCCATCATCTGTTAACAAGATACCCAAATATTTAAAACATTTCATATTCTCCAGTTGTTTTTGGTCTATCTTTATTGTGACTGGGGTTGGTTGTCTCGAAATTTTCATTATTTTTGTTTTTTCCACATTCATTTCCATGCCATAGCACCTTCCAATTTCAATTAGTCTATCAATCATAATTAAAATATGGGCCAACGTAGGTGATATGCCGTTACTAAAAATATACTGGTGATGACTCACTCAGATCTGAACTTCTAGAACAGCGATTTGCGCGTCGATTTTCCAGAATTTATCGAAAAAATATATTGATTTTCAAATTTAATTAACGCTGATATTCGTTAACTAAATTTCCATAAACGTGGAATTGGGGTATATGAATATTTAGGAAATAAACAAATACGAAGAGTTCTACCTGTAGTGTCACAGACGTTTCGGAAGAATATGTCGCCTCCATCTTCAGGGTCGAAGAATAAGCCATGCAGGCTCGCTTGCTACCCGCCGCATGCTGGTTTCTTTCTTAGCTTTTCCTCCTACCTTGAAGATTAAGGAGACATTTTGCTCCGAAATTTTGGTTCGCTTTCAAAGATCCATCCATCCATACACCCACCCACTCACCCATCCATCTACGGCTCTAGAGCCCTTTGTTGAGCCTTAGCCTCTTTTCAGGTTCTTAATCTTTTTACACAGTCGGTACGACTTCCTGGAAGGGGGGATCATCCCGTCGCAAGGCCGCTACTTGCATACAAAGACAACATAAACAGAATAAACGCACATAGACATCCATGCCTCACATTGGATTCGAACCCACGATCCCAGCGTTCGAGCGGGCGAAAACAGTTCATGTCTTAGACCGTGCGGCCACTGTGACCGGCTTCGAAGAACTACAGGGAGTTATACACGAGATGATAGGACTTTTCATAGCCACTAGGAGTACTAAGAGAGCCGAAAATCCTAAATACAAATACGTGCAAACTGTTGCATGAAGGTGGTCCCCTTCCTGTCTTTGTGGGGGGAAGAGGAGGAGGAGGACGATAAGAAAATAAAAGCCAGCAGAGGAGAAAATATTTCATCATCTCTTTGTCTTAAACATGAAGTCGCTGAAACGGTTTCCACATTGTCCGCAGGATCGCTTGGTCGCTAGAACATTTTCATCAACTCTTTCATTAACAGCGTAATTGCTGCAACAGTTTTGTTAACTCTTTCCACTAGGTCTGTCCCTCCTGGTTGGCTTCTAGCTCCTTCGTTCACCCAATCACGGCTTCAACTCCGACAAACCGCTTAATGAGATACCTTTACAAGAGCTGCTAAAATTCCGCCAGGAGTAATTAACGCTGAAGAGGTAAGTGCAAGGTTTGCCGAAACGTTAGAAAATCCTCAAAGTCCAACTCGACGTATTCCCGAAAGCCGATGCGACATTTTAAACTCCATGTTAGGAATTGAGCTTTATTTCCCCTTTAAATCCTTGATTCATGATCCATGACTGCATAGCGTTTGCTCTACTAAGTAGTTGCGTGTTATTTGCCGGGCAGTAACGAAGTTACCCCGGAAACTGGATAACTTTCAATGAAGGTTCGTTGCCTGGGAACGTCTTGTTGGATGAAGGTTCGTTGCCTGGGAACGTCTTGTTGGATTAAAGTTCGTTGCCTGGGAACGTGTTGTTGACTGAAGGAACGTTGCCTGGGAACGCTACAGTGACAGCTCAGGTACCGTTGCTTAGCAATGATACCTGAGCTGCCACTGTAGCGTTTGCTTGAATACGGACAGTGATACTCCAGATGCGAAAACCTAATCACTTAAATATAGTCAAATGGTGAAGCAAAAATTTTTCTTCTACAGTTAGAGTACGTTGTACGAGCCGTTTTAGATACTCTAGCGATGAATTTCCACTCGACAAATCCATAATTATACTCTTCAAGTGAGTGGCCAA
This sequence comes from Cryptotermes secundus, assembly GCF_002891405.2. Taxonomy (NCBI): domain Eukaryota; kingdom Metazoa; phylum Arthropoda; class Insecta; order Blattodea; family Kalotermitidae; genus Cryptotermes; species Cryptotermes secundus. Next base: position 356,769 of record NW_019729219.1, read on the forward strand.
ATTGACATTCCTACAGAATAATAATAAAATATAGTTCAATGGTGAAATACGGAATTTTATCGTATTGCTGAAGTGTAGGCCTATACAAACCGTCTGCTGATTTTTCTGCGATGAATTTCCATTCTCGAGATCCAGAGTTCCTCTGCGACCGTGTCGAAAACAAAGGCCTAGGGAATTAGAAAGAACGCTGAAGATATTCCACCCCCACATCACACTGCACCAACTAGCACATCACATCACGGCACACCAGCTCTTCGAAACATCTACATGTACCGAGAAACGTATCACATTCGACAATATCCATTACACGTCTAAGCAGCGGGACGCTATGTTTCTTCACCTTATCTAAAAGATAAATTGGTCCTTAAAAAAAGCAGCGTTCACAAAGACTGCCAGATTAAGTTACCTTTCATATTACTGATTACACAGCCACTCGGTTTCTACGGAGCCATCGAGAATCCTTATATTAATACATACGATAAAACTTTATACGGCTTCTATTACAGCCCACACTCAATTAATCCTTTTTCTTAATTATTTCCTAGCATCAAACATTCTCACATTTTTCTGATACCGCCGACAACACCAAAGACAAATATTAGCACAGATATCGCAATGATAAAGGACAGTCTATATACCTTGCAAACTTCACAACTTCGCACCTTCTAAGTACGGAATACAATGTGAACCAGATTTTTAATGTCTAAATTCAAGAATAATATACTGCTGCGGCATTAAAAAATTATAAAAACAAATCGCTATGTTGGAAGATAATAAATTCATACAAATTTCCTAATCGAAGTTTATGTGCTCTTCTTGCCGATACATAAAATAAAATTCAGGGTTGAAGAATGCCGTTTTCTGGGATGTAGCGCCGTGTAGATCTTGTGTGAACTGATGTTTCGAAGGAATATATCGCCTCCGTATTCAGGGTAAGGAATATCCGCCAGCGAGAAACCAGTGTTCCTCTCTCGCGGATATTTCAACCTTGAAGACGGAGGCGATATATTCATCCCAAAAGTCGGTTCATATAAGATCTACACGACGTCACATCCAAGAGTCACCACCGTGAACACCCCAATCTTCTTCAAAAGCTACATGACAATTGTATTCACACCTATAATTCTCAATAACATATGTTATGTACTTCAGTTTCGGCATTCTTCGTAACTTCTAGAACACTCGCTTGCAACATAAAACAAAAATTCTAAGAATGTAAATGCAAATGAATCAAACGCGTTACTTTTCGGGGAGCATGTCAACTAGTTGCAGGAAGTAACGACATATTTAGTGGTAGCTTCTATTAAAATATCTGATAGAACTGAATGTGCTAGTTTCTCTAGAAAAAGAACGCTCATTATATCTGTAAATCTATGGCAGCTAACCCTCCGTTAGGAACGCTGAAGCTAACATCGAACTGCGACTCTGCATGATCGGCTGCTGCAACACAGTTCACACACCTAAAACCAATTTTCCGGAATTCCATATTAATCTTATCCTTCCATCTCACTTTCATTGCCTTCAAGTCACTCTCAAAGGGACCTCCTTATCAAATTCTGCATATTTCTTCTCCCGTTGAAGAGATAAAACTTTGAGAGCAGCTGATCACCACTCCTTTCCCTCTGAAGGTCCCAGTTTCAAGTCTAGGATTGGAGGTCGATATCCCCAAAGACGTTTTGAGTAGCTTTCCTCTTATCTCCACAAAAATGCTTAGTTAATATTTAAAATCAGTGTTATAACTTCCTTTCGTCATTCGTCTGTCCATAACCTATGTAGTTGAGAACGCGTCGTTAAATAACCCAAAAAACCACAAATCGCATGAATCCCCGAGCACTTCACTTTCAAGCACGATACCGTTCTCTCATACGTAATCAACCTTCGTTTAATAGCTTTCAATAACTTTCAGTAGCTCAGAATATTCTGTATAGCGCCGACTGATAGGAAGATTAATGACTGTGTATGGGGAGTGGATGTATAGATCCACATTTTTATTGACCTCGGAACTAGTTAGAGGTGAGTGGTCAGCTTCACGCTCAGGCAGTTTTACCCCGGGGGAAAGAGCGCCTGGTACCCATTGGATAGGTCATCCAGCCCGTAGCCAGTCGCTATGCCGGCTCACGATAGGAAGGTAGTAAGCCTAAATAAAAAGAATAAAAAAACTGGAAATTATGTGGAAGGAAACGGCAATGGATCACTTTCATTTACAATATCCGCGTATTCCTGGAAGATCTGAGGTAAATAACGGAAAACCGTGGCAATATAGCCGGTCTCAAGGCCAAGAATGTAGAACTTGGGGCCATGAAATACGATGGAGTGTTAACCACACGTCGAACGTTCGGTGTAGTGTCGTTAGTTTAAATGGGGAGGGGGTAACCCGTAATTTTAAAATGTTGTAAGTGATGTGTGTCGATACCATAGTTACATAGCCTGGTTTCTAAGTGCATACTTAACCAGCAGCTTCTGAAGGACTCCATCTCACTTAGCAATATCACACACACATATACGCACAAAAATAGAGGGTTATATTTATAAGTCCGCGAAACATTTTAAAAATTCACAACAAATAAACTATGTATCGGATCATGGTAATTCTTACACCAATAGAGAATGAATCTCTCCAAGTTTTTTAAAAGCCTCCATTGCCTGCTAATCTCAGGGATCTTCGCAACCGCATCACCGCTGCCGTGGCTCTGATCAACCGTGATATGCTGACACGGGTGTGGGACGAAATGGATTGTCGCATAGATGCCTGCCGTATCAGCAAAGGTGGATACATTGAGCATCTGTGAACTATGTAAAGAAAACTTGGTGAGTTTATCTCTATTTCAGTGTAATAAAATTTGTTATCTGTTGTGTAGTTTATTTATTGTAAATTTTCAAAATATTTCACGGACTTATGAATAACCCTGTATTGAGTACCATGACAGTCGATCAGCTGGTCAAGGCATTTCCCGACACTTACGGAAACCAAAGCTTCGTTAACGTGCTCATAAGACCCAGTTAAATTCAGTCCACAGATTCACACGACTTTATATTAACATACATTTTAATATCATACTCTTCCATGATGTGTATGTATTGACCGTCTTCTAGTGCACACAATCTCACTTGTCACTTCACTACATGTTTCGGCATCACTGTGCCATCCTCAGGTGTGTTATTTACGTTAAACTATTGCACTGCTCGCCACCATGTGTCGTTTATAAAATGATTTAAAATGTATATTCGTCATGTACTATAATATAATTTATATATTAAAATTTGTTAAGATTTGTCATCTTATACGTCGTATTTCAAACTCGCGTATTATATCAATCTTCCGCTATGGGAGTTGTTCTTCCTATATTTTGTGTATACTGTGTCTTGTGGTGTGTCCTTCTTTTGTGGCTGCGTGCGCACACAAAAATAAAGCACCCAAAATAAGCCTCAGTTTCGCATATTTCTAATCTTCAGGATTTTAATTAGAAAACAGCAAGAAAAAAGATTCTGAACTGAATGTCAGTCAGCATAACTAAATTTAACCTGCTTTTAATTTATTTATCAGTAAAATTTTGATCTGTTACTGTCATTTCCAAATATTCGAACTTTGCTGTACAACCGTCATCTGATTTATTAATTATTTTATCACTCATTTCAAATAATCAATATTATAAAGACTAAATACTAATGCAGGTAGTTGCCAATACTTTTAACTCTAGATAAAGGTTTTCGACTAAAACATTCTACTCTGAAATCTCTTTGAAGTTTTAAACTGAAACCACAGAGCAGACCAGTGTCGCAATAACACTGTACTTGTATTCAGGAGGAATCCTGGGTACACCAGTCATTCATAGTGACATTCCTCGTTATATTCCTGTCTCGCCCGATGAATACTGTAACAGAATCTTGAAACAGACTGCGACAGTTTGCTTCGAAACACTCATCAATTTACCATCCACAGGCCATCAATTTACCATTCACAGTCACCTTTCCATTCCACTCTGTAGCTGAAATAGTGTTACTGAATAACCTAGAATCAATTAAACCGACATATAATACCCTTTTAATCATTAGCAATTCGAGTTTCATTCCACTCTGCAATTTAAATAGCGTCCTTAAAAATATACACAGAACTCAATTAAACCGACATCAGATACTTTTTTTTTTTTTTTGCAATTTGGACACAGACGAATCCATCGCAGAGATATAAAACTACCTGTACATCCAACATAGAGGAAACTGGCCTTTCAGAATATTAAACGGGGAAAACAAGAATAAAGCAACCATAAGTACTTAATCCAAAAATCGACTGAATCTCCCCCCCCCCCAAAAAAATAAAATTAATTAAATTGTCAAAACGAAGGTTGTGGTTCAGTGATTACATGTCCTGATTCGCATCTGAAAATTTTCGGATTCAGTTCTGGCCCAGGAGATCGGTTATATTTGATTGATATGTGTCATGATTTTTGGCAGTATTTATATGCAGATCGCTGAGATAGCATCTTAATGTACTCCAAACCCGTTCCATTCGGAAACCTTTCCTAATTCATCACTCATAAACATCATTTCATTTCCCATTAGAGAACCTATCCAGCTGAGACAGTCTATATTTTTTTATTTCCAGCAAAGGAGCCTGCTAGGCTGAAGTATCCAACTGATTTCGCTGTTCTTTGCAGAATTTCGCCACTTCGTTTCTTTGAATGGTCGTGTCACTTATCACATACAACTCCTAGGCTTGAAGAGCAGACCACTGCCCTGTTAACGAATTCTCCAACTTCCTGACTGGCCTTCGCAGCTACCGTATAGGTGGCAAGGCACAAGAAGGCCCCGCTGTGTATCGCCCAGTGATATCTTCAACTTCCCTCTGCTCACACCCCTCGACATGGAGGCCGTGGCTGGATTTTTGGAACATTAAGTAACCAAAATATTATACCATTAATTTAAACAGGTTAGTTAAAGCAACCGAATAGAGCAAATCCCTTTTAGAAGCAAGTAATCGCTCAGCCAGTCAAGAAATTCTGAGTCTTGTATGGAACCCAAAGGTTCATTGCCGTGTTCACAAGAACCTGCCAACGGATCATATCCCGAAGTAGATAAAATCAGTTCACAGCAAGGAACCGTACTTGATGAAGATAACAGCGAGTGTTCACAAAAGTCTCCGCTGGCCCCAGTCTTGAGCCAGATAAATTCAGTTCACAACTTCACACCATGTGTTTTGAGGATACATTAAAACAGTTCAAACATGTAATAACTTACGTTGGAATATGGCGACTGTGCGTTCTCATTGAACATATCCACATTTCTCTGTTCCCATGTCTGTAGAGTGTAAGGAACTTTATGTTCTGGCGAACTGTGTAGCATTTTAACTGACAAATGTCTATTCGAACAGCAACGATAAGATACTGGTGACGGAAATCATACTGTCACCTATTCTTCCACTTGAATCAGGAGAAACGCAACTAAAGATAATAGAACTAATCAAAGTAAATAAGAGAATAAGTAGCGCATTTTGATAACGCTGCTAAGTATTAGAACAAGAAACGGACGGGAACATATCCAAAGTAATCATAAATCACAGTGTAAAGGACCGATATCAAATCCGCCCAAATAATATTGTCATGTATTTATCGCCTGCCATGAATTTATCGCCGTAACCACATCTGACACCAAACTGTCACGTGCCTGGGTTCCATGACGAGTAATAATGGGTTCTGGATTAGATGACTGGATTTACTGGCACTTTTATTACAATTACTCTTAATTACAATCGATTATAACAGCTCACAATCGGTGACTGTCTAAGAATCGGTCACTTCTTCAGCTTCCGCTGTCCGCTGGTTAGCACTCCACAGCTGGACACTGAAATTTGAGTTCCCTTACGACTGAATCAGTGAACTGAAATGAACTGCCTTCTGAGTTCTCTCACTAATGACGAATGAAAAATGAAAAATTAGCTCTGGGTTCTCCTTTCCTACTGCTACTGCCTTGAACGACGACTGCCTGACGAATGAATCCGTTCCTGTCTGCACGGCCGCTTATATAGTCTCCGGTCTCCATGGCAAATGTTACTTGCTTGTTCGTATCCGTGGAAACCTTTGCTGATTCTGTTTACATGAAAACCCGTTCCCTACCAAGTCGGTCTCCACGAATCCGCATCTCCATAGAAATGCGTGTCAATTTCGTATCCCTTTTCTAGCAATGAACTTTTTCCTGCTTTCAGGCGTCATGTCACAGTATTTAAAAAAATCAGTTCGTACCTCACACAAAGGAAAGTGTGCCTCCATTACAAATAATAACCGATTAAATCTGTTTAGGGAAATTAGTTGTTTATTTTGAGAACCATTGGAGACACAGACAAATAGTGTCGAGGAAAATGCGAAGATTCTTTTATATTAAAGCAGATGGTTTATATGGTAGCCACTGTGCTACAAGTACAAAGTAGATATGGTTCCAGTTCTTAATTAATTCTTCGTGGTAGAAGTGCCAAAAGACTGAACACCACTTTAACCAAATCCTGTCGCTGAGCCAGTTCAAACGACAACTCATCCTCAAAGCTTATTTAATTACATGTTACCTAACTCCCTGGCAGAGGAATTCGAAGGCTGCATACCTCCAATAACAAAACAATGCCATAGAACGGGTTCTGAACTAATTTCATCCATGTCTCATCTCGTAACGTATTTCACCATCACTGTAGTAGAATTTCAACAAAACAAGTATCCCTTTGATATATATGGCATTTGTTTCAGATATTCGCAAGTTAGGATACTCGTAACAGCATTCATCATCATCATCATCATCATCATCATCATCATCATCATCACCATCATCATCAAGGATTAGGCCACGCTTGGTCTATTCTGTCCTCTTGAAGAGTAGTTTGGCCTCTCCGTTTTAACTGAGGGTACCCTATATTCCTTCTTCTTTCTGGGTTGTGTATTAAAATTTTCGGTGAAATTCGTCTGCCCCATATTCGTAGTAATGACATTTTCACTGTGATCTGTATTTTAATATTTTATTATTTAGATTAAACGCGTTTGGTTCTTCTCTAATTTTAATGTTTCGTATGTGTCCCTAAATTGTGTTATTTTTGCAGTTTCAAGTTTTGCTTCTTTTTTTATCGTTGGAAAAGTTATTATTCGAGGGTGCAAACAGACTGAAGCCTTTAATAACAGAATATGTGACAATTTTCCGTATGCAACAGAAAATGTAAGAATTTATAATTATTTGTACCTTCGCTGCTAAGTTAGAGAAATTCTATTGCTGACCTCGTTACCATGGAAATTTGCACAGTGAAGTACGTAGACATACTGGACATACTGCGGGTGAAATGAGTTTTTTTTTTTGTTGCTAGTGGAGTGGGACTAAGTCCCTTGTATTGCGGCCACTTCTGGCCTATTGTACCAGCCACAGGTGATAGGTGAGGGTGATTGTGGAGCAATTGGTGGAATGAAGATTGGCAGGGGAAACCGAAGTACTCGGAGAAAACCTGCCCCAGCGCCACTTTGTCCACCACAAATCCCACTTGACCAGACCCGGGATCGAACCCGGACCGCCGTGATGGGAAGCCAGCGACTAACCGCTTGAGCTATGGCGCGGCCCTGGGTGAGATGCGTTAATAAATGGATAATATGGCTAATTCAATTCCGCTGTTCAGTCGACGCAATACTATAGGCAAGCTGCCAGCGTATGATGTCTTCTGTCGTATTCTGGTACTCAACTCATCTGTTGGTCAATTCCCTTCTGGTCGAACCGTATGGAGATAACCTCCTTCAACAGTAGAGTTATGTAAGAAATGTGTTTACCGAGCCGTTGCCTAGTTATGCATGGTACACATGTTATAATTTTCTTAATTTTACAGGCCTTTCCAACGTTATCCCTAGGAACCAAGGCTCCCCAATCATTTTTTGTTACAGTTCAGGCTTCGGATCTGTACGTAAATGCAGGTACCGCCATAACTTTATGCCACTTTATTTATGTAGCTTTTAATGTCTTACCATTCAATGTTCTTATTGTGCTGCAATTCAATATATCTATTCATTTTTATACTAACGAAAGACAAGGGACAAAATTTGTATTAGTCTAGAACTGAGCCCGAAGCGCATAAACTAATGATGTATCGCGAATACATCATCACCCAAATCTGTCATAAAGACGTTAATTTTCCTGTTATTTAAGACAAAGCGCGGGGACAGTACGGCACATGAAAAGACAGAATAATCCATTAACACAATGGTATTAAAATATCAAAGAAACGGCCCTTCAAGCAGTCCCCCAATGCACCTACTTGGGCCCACTACCTTGTTTTACTGCAGTTGCTACTGCAAGGTAAAGAATGGTGAAGCTACCCATGTAACAGGCTATGGAGAACCATAGGGCTGTGAGAGGTCGAGGCACTCACATTTTCTAGACAATCAGCTCACATTTGGCGGTGAGGTTGTCAGACTTACGCGCCGGACGCCTTTTATCGCCGAGGCAAATTCCTGGTACTCATTTCTGTTAGAGACTGGGTCGACCCCTGGGCCAGTGTGCGTCTGGGAGGATTAGGGCATTTGAAAATTCCAATGACATCGGGAATTGAACCCGTGACCTTCCTGACTTGTAGCATAGTGCCTCAACTAACAATTCTGATTGCCTACTCGGCGATCCATAACCGCTGGATTTATATGGGGCCGACCGCCAGGATAATTTTGAACAAGAAACTGGCACTGAAGCAAGCATGCCATATTTATGGCACCATCCGCACAGTTTCCTGAAAGAATGAACAAAACAATGATAAACTTCGGTCTCCGTGCCGAGATTAAAACCTGAGGTTTCCAGAATACGAAACGGTGTGTCACGCACTAGATCGCGACGTTAGGCAATTAACAGAATCTTCCTGGGGAGGGGATAAAGAGAGGCAGGTGCGTAAGACTGACAACCTCACCGCCATCTGTGAGCCAACTCTCTAGAAAATATGGGAACCTCGACGTCTCGCAACCCTATGTGCCTTCACGGCCTGTTACATAGATAGCTTTACCTTCCCTTACCTTACCTTACTCGTACATTTATTTCTAACTATGCTTATAATCAACCAGCGTTATTAATTTGTAGATGTGTAACAATTTTTGAGCCGGTCACGGTAGCCGAGCAGTCTAAGGCATGTACTGTCTTCACTCGCTTGGAAACCGGGATCGTGGGTTCGAATCCCACTCAGGGCATGGATGTTTAGTTTGTGTGTGTGCGTTTTTCTGTGTTTGTCTACAGGTAGATGCCTTGCGATGAGCTGATCACCCACCCAAGGAGTCCTACCGAATGTGTAGGATCTAGAAAAACAGAAGTGAACGGAGAAGTTCATGGAGGTAGGCCTAGGCCCACTGGGGCTGTAGTGCCAAGGAAAAAAAAAAACAATTTTTGAACTATAGAATTATTCCGACTATGTTCTCTCTCTCACTCTCACTGCTGCCTATCGCTGCCCTATACATAGAGGGTTAGGGGAGGGAAGAAGCCACAATACACCCCTCTAATACAGGCCAGCTTCTATGAAACACGTATAGCCCTGAACAAATACAAGTGGGTTCCATACCGAAGAGGAAAATCAGATGCACAGACCTTATTTAATCCTAACAGACGACCTAGAAGACACGAACGTTTCATAGCCTGTTATTTTGACTATGTTAAGTCTGACAAAAACTTGTCTATGCAGGTTCAAATAAGCAGAAGCCGTATGTCATCCTTAACGGCGAATGTTAATCGATTTGCCATGTAACATTCATTACATATACAAATGACTTGATGGAAGATAAATAGAATTAATGATACAATGTCAGACAAAGACGTGTGAGCTGCATCTCAAACACTGGACAATATTCATTTGAACTATTAGATTATCACTGAATGCCAGTGTCGCAGGACCGTTCATCCATTATCGACTCTGTAATCCCACCTGGCAAATGCCAATATAACCTATATCAAAAGAAAGTATGGGATTTTGTATTCCATGCGTTGCATAAATGCTTCAACCGGAAGTGGTGAGAAACTAAAGATGAATTATTAGAATTTTAGTTGTTTAGCGATACAAGGGTGCCATTTGCAGAAGTTTCTTTCAATTATTTTGCACTTTATTCTAAGATTGCATCTGAAGTAATAGCATAGCAACAACTAATTTATTAAAATAAAATAGAGTAAAGTTTATGAATTATGTTACCTGACTAATTGTCACGTGTTGGTGGTACGCATGACGAAAATAACGGGTTCTAATTCGGATGATTGGATTTATTGGCAGTTCAGTCACTCTCTCTCTCTTAATTACATTTAAGAGCGCGTTATCGTTGATTTAGAAAATTTAAAGTTCACAGTTGCACACGCATTAGGATTCTCCGTCTTCACTAGTCGTCTCATGGCAACGGATCTCAACACAGAAAGTAGCACATCAAAGTCTCCTTATTTCGTCTTCAATTACTCTGTACTCCTTTGTTCTAATCTGTACTCAATTAATCTTCACAATTCACTAAGGACACGATCCATTCTCCTCCTTGTACTGTCAACTGCTGAACCCTCCTGGACTCTCACTTATGTAAGCTACAACAGGTCTTCGTGATATAGGCTGCGCACGCACAACACAGAAAACACAGCTCCACTGCCGCGTAGCGCAGACCGGTTATATTCTCGATTTGTTTTTGTTCTCCAAGATATGTCACAAATAAACGGCTTTCCCACCGATCACAATGGCCGCGCGGTTTAGGGCATGAACCGTCATCGTGCGCTCAAACACTTGGATAGTGGGTTCGAATCCCATTTGAGGCATGGATGTCTGTGTGCGTTTATTCTGTCTGTGCTGTCCTGTGTGTGCACGTAGCGGCTTTGCGAAGGGCTCGTCCCCTGTCCAAGGAGTCATACCGACAGTGTAAAAAGATCAAGGGCCTGAAAAAGAGGCCAAGGGCCAACATAGGGCTGTAGGTGGACGGACGGACAGACAGACAGACAGATAGATAGACAGATAGAAATATTTTTCAGCAATTATCAAACGTATGGCTGTGTCGATATCCGAAACTACCTTTCAGATAATGGTGGAATTATATTAATGAAGGATGGAGAGGGCCAGATGAAGATATGAAGAGGATAGAGAAAACGAACAAGGCACAAATTGGGAGATAATATTAAAATGGGTAGCAAAGAAAACAGTGTGAGGGTGTGAACCGGATTAAACTGGCCCAGGATAAGGCTTCATGGCATATTTTCGTGAACACGGTAATGAAACTTTCGGTCATAATAAAAGATGGGAATTTTTTTGATTAACTGAGCCACCAGCACCTTCTGAAGTTATTTACTCAGTTTACGGGCTTTAAATTCAAGATATGAACGTAGCGGTTAGTAAGTCATATACCATTCCGTTACGCAACGAACAATATTAGCTAGAAATTACTCTGCATGCCTGTACTGATCCAGTGAACTTGCCTGATCCATTTAGGTGCCATTCAAAGCCAAGAGCACTCAGAGTGTTCATGTAGAGTAGGTAAGCTTATCCCCTTTATCAAAACATTCCTGTATGAAATTGGATTTTCACACTACACTATCAGGGGAACAAAAAGCCGCACGCTTCACCTACCACAAGCATCCACTTCTTTAGTATTAATTTCAACATTCCACCAGTCCTCGAAAAGCATATGATCAGCTCTCGGTAATTCCAAGTAAAGCGAGGAAAAAGAAGTTAATATTTATTTTTCTTTCCCTCAGTGTTTCTTTCCCCTTTATGCTTCATATAGAAACCGTTCTATAACATGCCATACTTATCCTGCTTTCCTTACCTCATTTATGGCTCGTGTGCCCGCTTGCCACAAGTACTGTTTGAATCTGTTGTGATTAACACTTCCCCCCTTCACAGTTTTTTCTTTCATTCAGAAATATGATATTTTGGAATCTTAAGACTGAAAACCCACTGACGCGACTAGTCGCTCTTTGTCGCGCGCGTCCGTTAGTTGTACATATGTATTAGGCGTGCGACAGCTCTGCCGCCTGTGTGCCGCGTTCCAAAACTTAACCGCGCGCGGCACATAAAAGCAATACAAATAACGGCCGCGAGCGACAACACTCGACAAACCGCGCGCGGCTTGACGCGTCAGTGGGTTTTCAGCCTTACATGATATTCAGGAAGGATAATTGGGACGCAAATATAGAATTGGCACACATATTTTGTACTGATTTAAGGAACACGGAAGGCATGACGCGGTCGCTGTCTGCACTGGCGTGCATGTGGAAAATGCTGAATCGGCTGGCAGGCAGTAGCTTTGAAGGCTTTCTGGAGAAAGATATCTTGCTAATTCTGCCCGCATAGCAGAACGAAGTAACACCACGAGAGAAGTCCGGCCGAGAGGAAAGCCTGGAAACACCGAGGAGCCGCCCTCCGAGCGCCTAACTGGACTCAAAATGCCAGCGGTTGATCTTACTTGCGCCGTTTCTAGCTCAGTTTGCTAAAGCAGGCTTATGCGAGTTCCATCTTGTCTGTTTGTCTGTGCAACTCCCCTTCAACAACTTCTGAACGCCTGAACCAGTTTTCTGAAACTTGGTATGCATGTCATGGCACCTCAGCCCATCTCAGCGGCGTATTTGATACATACCTACCATAATAAGCAGTCTTCTGGGATGTGGCGCCGCATCCCAGAAGACTGCTTTCTTCATAGTCACCATCGTGAAAACCTCAAATCTTACATNCCCCCCCCCCCCCATCAGTCTGTGTGTACGTATGTATGTCCCACCAATTGTTGCTTGCAACGGCTCAGGAAACACGCTCCCGCTGTAACGAATAAACAAGCAACAACAGAGGAACTGTTGGACGCCCCATTTTCTATGCGGTCCGTCTTATCAAAGGCTAGTCTATGGGCCTGTCTGTGTATATCCCTATCGTTGCTAGATAACAATTCGTTGCACACGTTCCCGCGACATCAAATAATTGTTAGAGGCGTAGTTTTCTATACGGTCCGTGTAGTATCAAAGGAAAGTAGGTGATTATTTCATCTCATAACTCCTTGTTTTCTTTCAAGTGGGCTCGAAAATGAACTACGTCTGACTCAACTACTTTTTTCTATAACGAGTCGTTTTGAAAGAACAGGATGGAGACCACTGTTGCAACGTTACCATTTTTATTAATGACCCAACTGTTGTAAATTTCGAAGTAAAGTAAGTAAAAGTAAGGTATCCTTGTAACAGGCCGTGGAGGCCCATAGGGTTGTGAGATGTTGAGGTTCCCACATTTTCTAGGCAATCGGCTCATAGATGGCGGGAAGTGTGTCAACCTTTTTTTTCATTGCTAGTGGGGTGGGACTAAGTCCCTTGTACTGCGGCCACTTCTGGCCTATTCTACCAGCCCCAGATGATAAGTGACGGTGATTGTGGAGCAAATGGTGGAATGAAGATTTGCAGGGGAAACCGAAGTACTTGGAGAAAACTTGCCCCAGCGCCACTTTGTACACCACAAATCCCACTTGACCAGACCCGGGATCGAAACCGGGCCGCCGCGGTGGGAAGCTAGCGACTAACCGCTTGAGCTAAGGCGCGGCCATGGTTGTCAACCTTACGCGCCGGTCGCCCTTTAACCCCAAGAATATTCCTAGTACTCATTTCTGTTAGAGGCTGAGTCGACCCCCGGGGCCATAGTGTGGCTGGAAGGATTAGGTCAATTGAAAAAATTCATCTCACCGGGATTCGATCACGCGACATGCCGGCTTGTAGCATAATGCCTCAACCAACTACGCTACCGCGTGCCCCTAAAGTTCGAAGAACTGGGTGAATAAATTGGTCTGCTCTCGGACAACATGCAAGTAGCAAAATTAACACTCTTTCCGAGGCTTTTTCTCCAATATGAACATCTGTGTTTACCAAGCTTTCCTATGACGCGCCCTTTGGGTAAAACAGGGTCGGACAGACGGACGATCCCACTGTTGTCCCACTGTTGCCATGATCCCAATGAATACCATAAGGAGGAAGTAACTCGGAAGTAAGCGGGCTCGAACTCAACGTCACGCTCGTCTTCAAGTGCATAAGACCTCCGGAGGGAGGTCCTCTGCCATCTGACAATTTGGTCGAAATAGTTTCAGCGCTGTGAAAATGTATAATGAGAGAACACATAAGCAAGTAAACAATCACATAACCCTTCTTTTCATGCACACATACATATAAACACACGGAAGGAAAGAGAAGACATGAATGAATTATGGTTCCTGATATTATCACCTCAAGGTGAAATGGAAAACTCTATCTTTGTTTCCTGCCTGTTTATGGTGCCTATCGTGGATCTACCAGAAAACACGACGGTATTACGAAATTTACTTCACATTCCTGTCAACATGTACGGTAACTACAGCCGTTAAATTGTCATATAAGCATTGTAGTAGAACTGTGGATTCCTCATTGCCAAGTTTATTTTCTGATGCATGTACTATACAAGAGAATGGTGAGGAAAACTGAACTCGAAATTTTGGCTGATTTTCATGTTTTCGGTACTGCTAGAAACGAAAAAGTGGCTCTGGAAAGCTGTCGATCTTTGTGTCTGCAAGTATATGTCTATGTATGTACATGTGCATGATTGTGAGCCTTGATAACGTCCGGACGGTTTAAATTATATTATTCACATTCGGAATGTAAGAGTTTATTCATCAGAGGTCGGTGTTAGATGAATATGAACATTTTAGTTCCATAAATATGGGACCTTCAAATTTTCTTTTGTCTCTCCTCTTGATCCCACTTTGGAGCATGGGGCTGATTTATCTGTTTCTTGATTACGTTTTACAGACGGTAGACTCCTTGAACGGGTGATCAGTTCGTCGCAATGCCGCTACCTAAACACAGGACAACACAAACACAGAACTAACGCATACACACACCAAACAGCGATGTCTTGTATCGGATTCGAACCCACGATCCCGGCTTCCGAGCGAAGACAGTTCATGCCTTAGTTCGCTCGGCTACCGTGACTGGCCGGAATCCTCAAATGGGCCCCCGAAATTCCAACGGCGAGATTTTGATGACATTTCAGTAATTTACGAAATAAAACTGTGTGGGTGGTGTCTTCAGGAGAGAATAAGATGGGGGTACTACGCGCCCAAACACGAGGCGTTCTCGAAAACGGCTTAGCAAATACTGGTTAAAATTTAATCATCTATACAGGCATTGGACTTAAGTATAAGACTGTGATTCTTGCATCGTATTTAAATGTTAGGTGCGATTTTTCTGAAATATTGCTCTCACGACAGTAGAATGATGTGACCCCTCCAATTATGTGGTGAGTACATGTCGTACCTTACATAATCATTGAATAACAATGGTTTCCCAAACAACATAGAAAATTCGTTACCAAGATGATGATTTCCATTTCTTAATCTGGGTGTTACTCCTTTACAATACTGTGATGCACCGCCAGAGAAGCTGGAATGATTGAGGAGATCAGAGTTGATTTCCTAGGCAACGACCAACGTTCCCGCTACAGCGCTACTATTGGACCGTATCCATTGCTATACAGCGACTAGCAATCTAACAGTGGAATTTCCACAGTTACACACGAATTGTTGGAAGCAGCCTTTGCATAGCAGCGGCCGAGGTTAGCCCTCGACACGGTATTCTCTATTAGTCCGCGTGCAGTTATAAAAGTCCATACTCTATGAGACGAGTCAGTTTAGTGTTCTCTGTGTAGCTCCGACGAGAGTAGAAGCAGACTCGCATCAAAGAGAACAGAAGGCTTCACCGAGATTGGCGGTGAAAGATGTAATTGTAACAGTGAAGTCGTGAATGATTGTACTAGTAAGTGTAAAAGAGATCTTCTAATAAACGTATTAGCCAAATCCGAGACCCGTGCGAATTTATTTGTCGCGTTACATAGGAAACACGGGACAATATTTTAGCTAGTATAATTTATGACGTTGACAAGAAACCATGAAACCACAGCCCGGGCGAGGAACGGGTAATTCTGCTTGCTCTGGTATAGCTGTCAAATTTAAGCTTTATTTTGCGGAACAGTTTCAGGCGTACTGTTGCATATAATCCCTACCCGTAACAGAAACCGATGAGTGAAAACACTGCCTTGTTCTCCAGCACTTCCCTCCGTGTTGTACAGACGGACGGAAGGAAAGTGGCTGATATGTAAAGGAGGGTGCGTTATGTTTGAAAAAGGTGCTGATACGGCAAAATGATTTCGCACTACAATTAACGCACATTCAGTTAACATCGGCCACATCTAAAAAATCGTACTGTATATGCTAGATGGGCTTCAAAGAGAAGGACATTCTTGTGACGTCATCTAGCTAATACTGGGAGATAAGATCATAACCTGCTCCAAAACATAGACGACCATACACTCCAAACACTTGTTTTGGTTTCAAACCCAACATAAAACCGTCAGCACTGACAAAGAGTGCACATGCCATGTGTCATAAATCAGTGACACTAGGCCAACTCGGGTTGCTGCCACTGTCATTCATTTGTGACATTAGGACGGTAAAGGTTCTGAGGCACAAAAGGAAGCCAGATGGGAGTAAATAAACAGAATATTCATTAAATGAAATGTATTTTATATTTCAGTTCACGTCAACATTACTTTCTCAAATTCCCTTTTATGCGTCAGCTTATGAAGCAGCGAAGTATGTCATATCATTCACTGATGAAGTAACCATTTGGGTATCAACTGATCTTAATATTTATCTATATATTAATGACAACACAGCAACATACAAGAATACCCGTAAATGCTTCCACCAACCCGTCCCTTCTTATACACAGATATGAGCATCCATTACTCACATCTGGGACCTTACTTTATTACCACTTTAGCGGTTTCATTTCACAATTTGTTCTCACAACGAGAGATTACTAGTGTATCCAGTGTTAGAAAAACAGACATGCCTAGTTCAGAAATGCTGGGTAATGTGGAATGCTTAAAGGTAAAATAACAAATACATTAAGAAAATTAAAAACTTAAAATGTTCACAATTTGTACTCCTCAGTTAATACTGTTGAGATAATTAGTTCAAGAGGCACGCAGTGAGCGGGGAAAATAGTACAGAAGGTTAAGACAATATAACTTTATGGCTGGAAATCTTTAAGGAAAAAGAAGTCGGTCGTGTATATACAAGGAAGACTAACATTAAAACGGATGTCAAAGAAAATATGATCTAAAAGTTTGTGATGATGGTATATTAATACGATTATTGAGTTTCTGAACATTATCCATCATCCTGTTTTAAAACACAACAATTGGATTTAACTGTATGGATGTGAAGTCCTCATAGACGTGAAGAGTAAGGGACGTGATCTCATGTACTTGGTTAATATGCATCAGCTTTTCACAGGAACCTACTATACTCATCGTTTGCCCAGAATATGGGATAGTAGGATCCTTCGAAACGTCGGTACTATATACCAAACTACATGATGTCATATGTCAGAAGACTATAATCTGGATGCAGCTGATTCAGAATAAAGTCCATTCGACGGATTTTCAATATTGTTGTAAACTTCAAGATTCCCCGAAATTGACCAATTGATCTACTGAGGGCTGAATCACAGAGTTGCTGCACAACCATAAGGAACGACATCAAACTGACAGAAACTTCGTACATGAATTCCTTTCCCAACTTCCAAAACTTCTGAACCGTATACCCGTACGTTGACGTGTGATGTGTTATGCTTAAATTATTCCTGTTTATTTTGATCTATTAAAGTAATTATTTAGTCTGCACCGTGGCATGTCTGTTGAAAGCCTGAATTGTGAAGCCAGCATAGACAACCGTTGCTATGTAATGGCTCTGTAACATGCAACAATAGAGTAATTACGGAAAGCGGTGTTTTCTACGCGATCCGTGCCGGCAGCTGCGTCATGTAACGATATAACTCTTAGGAGAGGTGTTCTCTGTTGGGTACGTGCCAAGACTATATAACGCGGATCAGCCACCATTAGCAGAGATGCTTCCCGGGAAGTAAAGGCATTCCCCATAACCATGTAGACCTATGTTATATGTACGATACGTACACTTTACAAAGGCGAAGCCCGTTCTTAAGTAACAAATCCATTTTCTCGTCAGAGAAGATGTTACATAAGGACTATGATTACAAGGGCTCAGTTAAAAGAAACATCTCTAATCGTGAGCCTCAAGGGGTTTGGCGCCAAGACGGACTAAGGGTTAACAGCCAGTCGTAAAGTTAACTCTGAACTCTGACTCTTAGTAGGCTTACAGTCTTGAAACGGCAGTTAGAACAGAAGGAATTTCGTGTGAGATGGCCGCCAGCTTCCAAGGACGTGAGCCTCGAAGCAGGCGAAAGTCCGCCGTTGGAAGTCGCTACCAAGCAGCGGAGTGAAGCCCGTAACTGAGAACACTAGTCTGTGTGTGACTGATTTGTAAAGTGTAGTCACGAGTTGTGTGTTAAAATGTCCAGCGAATCTGACTACCAACCCAAACCCCGTCTATAGTCACTCTACCATGTGACAGTACTTACACATTAGGGAGAACTACAAAACAAAAGGTGGAACATGCTACCAATTAGAAAGAAAATAATTAAGTTCACTTCTTGCGTTATTCAGGGGCACCTTTAAATATCTGGCTATTCTCGTAGGAACGGAAACAAGAACCATAATTCTGAGTGAGGGGCTTCATAAAGAAAACACAAAATCCCTTATCAAAATAATCAAAATTAAACATGTTAGCAAATGTACGCGAAAAGCAACAATTCTGGATGCACACTCTATAACTGCCTATAAGTTTCCAATTCATGAATGTTACACTTGGTGTCTTCCTACAAATACCACAAAATGGACGGCAATGGTAAGCAGTGGCAAAATTACCCAAATGGTTCTTGAGTTATGAGATTCCATGACATAAAAATCATGTAGTTACTATAGGATTCTGACGATGGTGTATAACACACAGAGATATAGGGTTTTCGGACTTTATCCATCGTCCTAGTTTTTAAGATAACTAAGAAAAACACGACTTTTCGGAAACTGGATCTGTTTCCGTCCTCAGGTGAGGACGGAAACAGATCCAGTGATTGAGGCTAGCTCTTTCTAAGGGACCCAACAGAATAGGTGTTTTCCCTCACCTGAGGTCGGAAACAGATCCAGTTTCCGAAACGTCATGTTTTTCTTAGTTATCTTAAAAACTAGGACGATGGATAAAGTCCGAAGACCCAATATAAAATCAATTTTATTTAACGGTCTCGGAGCCCGTTAACCGTTACAGGATGGGTTCACTGAGAATAATACATGCATGTTCCTCACATTTTCTGCAATATTTCTCGCTCCTATAAATATTCCGTAAGTGACGCATTACACGCACGCAGAAACGAACTTATGTCTTCATATAAATTCCCATTACTGTTGACCAGTTTAAACAAAATTGGAATACATCGACAAATTTTGGCAAATCTCTCCAAATTCAGATTTTACGAGCTCTTCGAAAGTATTCAAGTTATTACATGCGGACAGAGAGACATGTCGAAACCAATGGGCGCAATCTTGAAATTCCTCGGTGCCAATGCTACAAAAATGTTGCCACATTCAGTTTTATACGAATATTTAATGTGGGTGATCCAAAATATATACAGACTTTCCAATTATAATTCTAATATCTTTTATATGGTCAATAATTATTGACCATATAAAAGATATTTAAGTGCTGAATTGGTTCAGGTAGGTAGAAAGAAAAAATATTAAAAGAGAGGAAATTTCGTAACACCATGAATATAGTTAACCTAATACGCACACACACGCACACACGCATGCATGCATACATACATACATACATACATACCAAGGTAACTCCCTCTCTTCTTCTTCACCCCACCGCGGACCTACTAGAAAACACACAAAGATACGAGGTATATCTGGAAAGTAAAGATACAAGTCCAGTAAAAGTGCAAGTTTTTTTTTAATAGCAGTGCATTGTGATCCATGGTGACTATGTTGTAAAGTAAATAAAAACTGCTGTAAAAGTGCTACAAGAGAATAAAAAAATGCTTTACAAATATTTTCTGGAATTTGTACGAAATCTTTACTTTCCGTAGTTCAGGCAAGCATCCATGGATGTTAAAGCGATGTGCATTTAGTGTGGTAGAGTTAATGGATGCGGTCTGAATGCATAGTTCCAATATCCTGACAATTACACGAGTATGCTTTTTCTTTAACGTAAATTCTCTTCCTTCTTATAGTCAAGCCGCCGTACATTATGATACTGACAAAGAAAGCAACCGCACCTCAGGCGAAGTACTGCTTTTTCTGCTTGTTTTCTTTATGGCAGTCTCGTATCAACATGCAGGGCACACCTTCGAGTTTCAGTTGTAGGAGTCAGTCTCAAGATATGGGGGACAGTGGCGGATTTGCGACAAGTTTGGGGGGGGCAAGATGAGGGTTAAGAGAAATTTCCAGCGGGAAAATAGATCAAATCTATAATTACTTTGTAGTTTCCTTGCAAATTATTTCCACTCATACTGAAGAATCTCTACTGCATTCAGTTAAAATAAATATTAAAAAACGTAAGGTATTGATTAGATTGTTATGGCTGAGGATAGGGACCAGTGGAACGCTCTTGTGAACACGGTAATGATCCTTAAGGTTTCATAAAATGCTGGGAAATTCTTGAGTAGCTGCAGAATTTTCGGCTCCTCCAGAAAGGCTCAGCTCCATGAGTAAGTAAATATGAATTCACTCCGTACATATAAATGCAAGGTGTCTGCAACAACATTGATTACACATGGGTATAAAAAGCGCAATGAAAATGTTGCGCAATACTTCCCTTCTAACTGAATTACAGGCTTTCGTGACGTTTATTTATATTTTATGTACTGTCTCATTGTATTCCCATCTGATAATATTCTCCAGTATTTGACGAAAACAAATGATGTGATTATTAGTTGATCTAGTACGTCGAAAGACACCGTCATGATCCCCAAACAGTGTCGACTACATATGGGCTTAACATTCAGGGAAATATATTGTATAACATTTTGTATGAAGTTGATAACACTAATATTCCTCGATAATTACTATAGTCAGTTTCTTCACCCACATTACAAATACATAGTAGCTATAATAATGCGCTCCTTCCACTGCTCTGGCAATTCTTCCTTATTCCAATTAGAATTAATAAATCTCAGAGTGTAATGTTTCACCCCTGCATGAATAAGTTCTCCCCGAATTTGATCACAACCTGCCGCGTTGTAATTTACCTACTTTGCAATAGCAATTTGTACTTGAGAGGACTAGACTCAGGTACTAATGGCTCTGCTGTAACATATTAACCTTATGTACATTCAGTAGCTGAGTGAAGTAGTTCTTCCACTTATTGAAAATGTTGTGGGAATGTGCAAGCAGATCACCATTCTCATCCCATCCCTTACCAAATTAGTTACAGGTTGGTAACCCTTCTTGAATTCATGTAGCTCTACTTAAATTTATACTTTTCTTGTTCTTACTCTCTCTTGCATGCTCATGAAATGTTTCCTTTAGATAGTCCCTCCTTTGTCCCTGCAACGTCTACTAGGTTCGCGTCATACAGAGTTCAGATTACCTCCATTTATTTTGCTCGGATACTTAAAACCATTGCAGTTTAACTTGTTTCCTTTGATCTGACAATTCTGAACATTCTTTGTCAAATCATGGCTTATGCTGCTTCAGTTCATACCAACCAAGACTCTGTTTGGCTGAAAATCTGATATTGTCTCTAACAGTGTTTCAAGCTCTATTGAGATCCAAATCATAATCTAAATTCTCCAAAGTTGCGAACCTGCTTGAGGTTTTAGCCTGATACACTTCTTTGTTATCTACAGCGTTTAGTTTCTCTAGATTAAATCTCTCCATATCAAACTCTGGCGTTGCTCGTTTACTAGCTGATAGTCTCTCCATAACTTATGCAACAACCGGATAATAATCTGTACCACAATCAGTCACTCTGAAAGGCATGTTATCACGTATACTTGAATGCCGCCTCCTGTCTGTCAAAATGTGCTCGATCTGCTTGTGTCTTTCCATTAGATTCAAAATTACTAGGTTTTTGGACTTTTCCCATCGTTCAGTATTCTAGAAAATAGAAAACACGACGTTTCGGAAACTGGATCTCTTTCCATCCTCAAGTGAGGGGGAGGAGATACCTACTCAGTTACGTCCACTAGAAGGAGTTAACCTCAGTCACTGCACAACCACTTTCAGATTCACACAGCTATTTAATAACCTGGGACCAGGCTAATTCGGCGGGAGATAACAAGAAAATATTAAATAAAATTGTGATAGAGCATTCGCATGCGTGGAACTATGATCGAAAAGGAGGTTTAACAGAATTTTAATATATAAACAATGTCGATGTCAACAAGATCCTTCCGGTGGTTCTCGCGTTCTTACATTCGAACAGATGGACGCAGAAAGAGACAACAGAACTTTCACACTTTTCCATTGAGCACTGGCCAAAAAAGTTTTACATAACAGATAATGGGCGGAGATGAAAGGCAAATATTCCTGCAAACGTGTATATTTATAAAATAAATTTTTCTAAATATACTAAAAATTGGATATCGAGGATGAGATGGACAGGGCATGTAGCACGAATGGGGAAGACAAGCAATACATGCAGGATATTGGTGGGAAACCCAGAAGGAAAGAGACCACTAGGAAGAAAAGACGTAGGTGGGCGGATAATATTAAAATTGATCTTAGACAGATAGGATGGGGTGGTATAGATTGGATCGATCTGGCTCAGGATAGAGACTAGTGGAGGGCTCTTGTGAACACGGTAATGAGCCTTTGGGTTCCACAAAATGCTGGGAAGTTCTTCGGTAGCTGCATAACTGGCGGTTTCTCAAGAAGGTCAGCTCCATGAAGTTGTTGTTGTTGTTGTTGTTGTTGTTGTAAATGAACTTTACGAAAAGGCGCCTTTTTAATGAATCATAATAGGTCATAATCACATTCACCCAATTAGTCAATCGCTCTGTACCGAATTTCATACAGTTTTTCGGATGCTGAAATATAAGAGCCCTTGCGACGAGCTGATCACCCGCCCAAGGAGTCCTACCGAATGTGTAAGATCTAGAAAAACCGAAGTGAACGGAGAAGTTCATGGAGGTAGGCCTAGGCCCACTGGGGCTGTACTGCCAAGGGGAAAAGAAAATATAAGAGCAGAAGGATGGAAGAAGGTAAAAGAGACAAATTGCGTATCCACCGTATGCAATTTTTGCAAATAACACAAAAGTTCTCTCAGTTACACAGCATAGAGACATATCATGACTGGCTGATCGACTTTTCCCACAGATAGACGCAAGTATGGAAAACATATACAATTACGAAATGGTTTAATAACGCAGAACCTGTAACGACACAGTGTAACGTTTTGAGCACGCCACATTTTATAATGACGTCAATGCTCGGCCGACCTCGTCCAAAGCATGGCTCTGAACACGACAAAGGAAAGTTACAAATTTAGAATAGAAATGTAATTTAAAATTAGTACCGTCTCTCATGTAAAAACATTTTCATTAAACTGTCTGTAACAATTTCTGAAGAATTATCACAAAAACAAAAGTTAAGGTTCATTAACATAGTATACTCCTATATATGAATTACGTTGTCTCGTCATTGAGCAAATAAACAACATAATACTGTGACTGAATAGACCGCTACTAGACAACGGCTTGTTAAAACGCGTTTCAGGGACAACCAGCTGGAACAGTCCATTGCTGAGCAACATTTGTTGAAAAACATTTTCGATGTAATGCAGGCAACAATAGAAGAACTATGTAAGATTTGAGGCTTTCACGGCGGTGACTATGAAGAAAGCAGTCTTCTGGGATTTGGCACCGTGTATATGTGGTGTTAACCGACGTTTCGGAGGAACGTATCGCCCCCATCTTCAGGGTTGAAGAAGTATAGGTAAATCTGCAAGCGACAACACCGTGAGACAGTCTGCTTGACCGTGTCTCACGGTGTTGTCGCTTGCAGATTTACCTATACTTCTTCAACCCTGAAGATGGGGGCGATACGTTCCTCCGAAACGTCGGTTAACACCACATATACACGGTGCCAAATCCCAGAAGACTGCTTTCCTCAATAGAAGAACTGCCGTTTCTATAATAATAGAGGAATCGCTAGGATAAGGTGTTCTTAATGTGTTTTAGATGCATGGTTCGTGACAAAGGCTTACAGGAGACAAAAACGGTCGTTGGCAGGCAGTCGTAGAGCGAGAGTCTCGGCTCTCCAGATTGATTGTGAGCCGTAAAGAAGTGGCAGTAAATCCAATCATCAAATCTAGAACCCTTTATTACTAGTCATGACAACCTTTAATAAGTTACAATACAATTGGCAGCGAAGTTTTACAGTATGTTAAGTAGACCTTTCCACGAAAAAATAAATTATTAATGAAACAAGTTACTATTTTGTCAGCCATTTGTAGTAACACGAAATAATGAATTTTTAGTATTAAATATTTATGCCAACGAAAGTCAGAAATAAGGAAGTACGTGTATAACAACATATCTTGACAATTCCTCTACCTAAAAATGTTTGCTGCATACAAACATACACAGCATGAATGGCGCTGAAGTGAAATGGATACAGAATTTTGAAGCGGTAACGTCACGGGAAGACAGAGACAGAAGTGGAAGAAAAGCTTAGGTTCGTGCGAATAGGTTTCGGGGTTGGGAAGTGGGAGAAACCGGCCGAATCGTGTCTATTTGCAGTTCTGAACCTTCGGGTTCTGTTAAACAAAAAAGTAAATCTGACCCTGTAACAGGCCGTGGAGACCCATAAGGTTGTGAGATGTTGAGGTTCCCATATTTTCTAGACAATCAGCTCACAGATGGCGGTAAGGTTGTCATCCTTTCAAGCCGGCCGCCTTTTACCCCCCGGAATATTCCTGGTACTCATTTCTGTTAGAGGCTGAGTCGACCCGAGAGCCATAGTGCGGCTGGAAGGATCAGGTCAATTGATAAATCTACTGACCTCATTGGAAATCGAACCCGCTTACTCTCTAGTTAGTTCGTTAGTCATATAAGCGTAAGGAGTGGCTTTAGTAATAGATCATCATCATTAAATTCTCAATACTGACCTATCTGAATGAAATGATTTCTGTACCGAAATTATATTACTATTGTCACGTGTAGGGGTGATTTCTAAAACACGTTTTGGGTTGGATGATTGGAGTTACTGCGCCTTATAAATTCACATCTTTTGGGACTACAGGCAATACAGCACTACTGCTATTTTACATTTTCCAATTCACCATTTCACACGCACTACAATTCTCAGTCTTCACTAGCCGTATCCTTGAAACGGATTTTTTACAGTCTCACTGTAACATCAACTCGCACATGAAGTCTTCTTGGCACAGTCTAGTTCCTATCTTGCCATTTCTTCTCAATCACCTTCGACTGCGATCTCCAGAACTTAACTCAGTCCTCTGCCGACTACCGTTCTGTACTCCGTCTCGTCTTCTGACTGTGTCCTCTTATAACCCCTCGGCACAGACACCACGGAAAACACCGTCTTCTATTGTTAAAGATTCGTATTTACTGGTCCGTTACCTAGCAATGGATGTCCTATTGTCTCGTGCGCGTGTGTTGCGGGAATCTCTTACCGATCCGTTGCCTAGTAATGGGTATATATGTAAAAATATTAATCGTATTATTCACTGTTCACATTCAACTATCACTACGCTCCGGGATGGACATTATCTTCGTACAGAACTACAGTACAGAAGGAGAAATGTGCAGTTCGGCACATTTCTCGCGCATGAGTACATTATGACACTCGTGCCAAATGGTGAAGAAAGTCACGTCGATGCATGAAGCACGTATTACAGTTGCAATATTATCAGGTGGTTGTGCCAGTGGTACCATCAGTAAATCGATAAATATAATTCGTCAGGACAAGCTGATGTACAAGACCTCCCCACAGACCCACCACCTACAGGCTCCTTCTTAGGTACCTCTACTGTGATAACAGATGTGAATGGAGACGTCCCTGTTTGCGAAACTACTTAAACGAACTACTGTTTCATGTAACTTACGTTCTGCGAAGGGTGAGAACCAGATCTGCTAGACTTTACCGCTTTATCAATCTTCACTTTCTTCAACAGCCCGAAACTTCTGGGTGAACTAGTACAGCCTGTAATGAAAAGAAAAGAAATCAATTCCTTCAGTGCTGGTTCCTGTAATTCCACTCTATTCTTGCGGTGGGGTGAGAATGCGTCTTTCCGTAACATCGTCATAAATGGGCTCACTGTACCAGTTTCCACGATGATTTTCTATCAACTTTGATGAAACTTCAGATATTAGTTGCTGAAGGTTGATAATGGAGTCTGGGAAAATACTACTTATGGAAAGAGGCCGAAAAGTAACATATAGAGAAAGCGGCCTCCGTAGTCTAGAGGTAACGTTCCCACCTCATGACTCGTGGTATGCGGGTTCAAATACCCGGCGGAGGTCGTCGAATTTTTAAGGGCGGAAAAATTCAGGGGACAAGTACTCCGGGAGGGACTTTAAGCTGTGTGTCCCGTGTCGTAACTTTACGGTTACGAGGTTCTTTTACGTGTCGTAACTTTACGGCACGTAAAAGAACCTCATATCCCCAAAGGGGATCACTGAGCCAAATTCCAGGACGTTTCCCGCTCAACAATAGCCTCTAAGTCCTCTGATAGATGGGGGAAGCATTATAGACACCGCTAAGCAAGTGGCCGAACTCGCTTGCTCGGCGGGACTGATGGTACGCACCATTTATCGGTAGGGTAAAGAGACTGGTAGAATATCATAGAGGGAAGCACAATAGATCGAACTGGTCGCGGTGCATGGGGAAACCCACCCTCTCTAACTAACTAACTAACTAACTAACATATATAGAACGGGTGGAGACAGGTGGCCAGGATTGAGCGGCATTATAACCCTACACGACAAGAGGCAAGAGAAACACGAAGCAGTCATCAAAAGAGAACTTTAAGACCTGTACAGGCAGCCCTTTCAAATACGTACAGACAGGAAGAAGACAAGCCGTACAGCTATAAATACAAAGCTACATGGAATGAGGAGTTATATTCCCTGTTATATAAGTTAATTTCACAGACATTTGTGTCGAAAAAATGATTAAAATAAAAGTAATGAACCATATTGCGATCTTATATTTTACGTTGCGTAGAAGTTTATTTTGTATGAAGAGGGAAATTACAAACTCCGATTTCTGCAGAGAAGAATTAAATTCGATTTATCAAAATTCGTCAAGTAATATCGAAAATTAAACTTCCTGATAATCTTACATTCATGCAGACATAACACAAATTAAAAAAAAAAATCTATGGTGGTGTTTTCCTGGTAATGTTTACGTGTTCTTTGTACAAAGTACATACAATAAAAGCATTAGATAGAGACTGATTTTAAGTATCTCAGTCTGCCCGTCTGGACGATTCATCGCTAAATTTACGAAACGGATTTCAATTAAGTCGGAGGGGGGATGCTGCTGTTGTTGTTGTTGTTGTTGTTGGTGGTGGTGGTGGCGGCGGCAGTAGTAGTAGTAGTAGTAGTAGTAGTAGTAGTAGTAGTAGTAGTAGTAGTAAAAAGTAAAGCTATCCGGGTGACAGACCGTGCAGGTCCATAGGGTTCTGAGACGTCGAGGCTCCCACATTTTCTAGACAGTCGGCTCACAGATGGTGGTGAGGTTTCAAGCCTTAATTCATGTCCGCCCTTTACCCCCAGGAAGATTCCTAGTACTCATTTCTGTCAGAGGCTGAGTCGATCACAGGGCCATAGTGCTGCCGGAAGGATTAGAATCGAACCCGCGACCTTCCGGCTTGTAGCATAGTACCTCAACTAACTACCGCGTGTAGCGGCCTCCGTAGTCTAGGGGTAACGTTCCCACCTCATGACTCAAGGTACGCGGGTTCAAACCAAGCGGAGGTCGTGGAATTTTTAAGGGCGGAAAAATTCAGGGCACGTAAAAGATCCTCATGTCTCTAGGAGACCTCTGAGCAAAATTAGGCAAAAAGTTTCCCGCCCAAGTAGTTTTCAATGCCTCCGGTAGATGGGGAAGTATCGGGTACCGCTGGCAGCCTCGCTGGCTGAACGGGGCTGATAGCGAGCACCAGCACCGACAGGGTATGGCGACTGGTAGAATATCAAAGGGGGACGTACAATGACTATTAGTCGCGGTGCATGGGGAAACCCACCCCCTCCAATAATAATAATCATAATAATAATAATAATAATAATAATAATAATAATAATAACTACCGCGTGTTCCTCGACACGCATTAAAAGCCGTGTAAATATGTGACTCAAAACTGATTCCCGAATAGCTTTACCCCTTTTAGACCAGTTAAAGAAAATTTCCGAAACATTTCCTTGACGCAGACTAGGCCTACCCTACAAGAATCACCAGAGACAATAAGTTATTTTCTTAAAAGGGTTCTCCATTATCTACTCCGTAACCCACAGTTCATAAGTCACATGAACACAATCAAAATATTCAGAATTTCCCAGCACTGGATATATTTGTGCTCATCGTCGAATAATTTAGATTGTTGCTAATATTTTAATATGGCCCAGGTCTCTAGGAAAAATTTCCGTGGATAGAACTGTACCGTGGGCATATGGTTGGAGAAACTCTGCCATACCATACTTCCTTAAACATTTACCTATTTTTGAAGTAGTGTATTTGAAGTGTTTCCGAAATACAAGGGAGAAATAACGCATCCTTTGGCGTCATAGATTAGATCTG
Organism: Cryptotermes secundus; assembly: GCF_002891405.2. NCBI lineage: Eukaryota > Metazoa > Arthropoda > Insecta > Blattodea > Kalotermitidae > Cryptotermes > Cryptotermes secundus. The sequence goes on from NW_019729219.1 coordinate 385,453, forward strand.
TCAACAGGGAACTTGTAAGTCGCTTCACGTTACTCATTACTAGTCTCATTCCCATTGTAGGATCGAGGCACAACATGGTGAACACAAAATATAATATTTCTATGCCATCTTCAGGTTGTAAAGCAAGCGCTATCTGTTCCTGACTATTTGAGTATGAAACGGTCAACGAAACACAGGATTATAACTTGTCGTCTACAGGTCGTTAGCTTTTGACAACAAATATCTGTAGTCCTACTAAATTAGTATTTTTACGTGGACGCCCAAAGCGTTTTTAGGCAGGGGCTCGATAAACACGTTCCCGTGAATACGCAACATTGGAAACTGTGTTCGTTGTGGGCTATGCTACAACTAGTTGCTAGTTGAGGCAATACTGCTGACAACTGAGGAGAGTGTTTTCTATGTGGTCCGCGCCGCTATCGTTGCTATGCAACGGCTCGGTAAACAAACTTCAACAATGGACACTGTTTTCTTTGCGGTCCGTGTTGTGGCTATGTAACGAGAGCTGTGAGCCCTAAGTTCTTAAGAGGCAGTGCAGCGTAGGAGGCGACGAAAAGGGAAGTCCCAAATCTGAGACAGTAAAATATGGTCGCGAGTACCAAGGGACTCACACCCCAGAAAGACTGCATTGGCAAGGGCCAGCAGCATATACAAAAGGCAGACCCGTCCTCTCGTCAGAGAGGGCACCCCCACAAAAACAAGACCGTAAATGCCAAGCAGTAATAAATATCTGGTCATGAGCCCCAGTTGGGGCTCGACACCAAGACTTACTGACTGACTGACTGGCTGACTGACTGACTGACTGACTGACTGACCGTCAGTCGCAATGTGACTTGGACTTGGACTGAGTTCTTAAGTGACAGTGAAATAGTGGAAACTCCAGGAGAGTTCAGCAGTTGAGAGTACAAGGACGAGAATGGAGCGTCAACTGTTAAGATTATTTCAGTAAAGAACTGGAACCAGGAGTACAGAAGAATACAGGAGGTCTTCCTGTGAGGGTTTAAAGTGTGATTTCAAAATTTTATTTTTGTGCAATATCTGGAGTGATTTGAAGCGCTAGTTCCTGTGTTTTAATTACTTTATAGGAGCGGGAAGGTGTGTGTGTGTGTGTGTGTGTGTGTGTAACAGTGAATTAAAATGTGTAAATCAGCGATAGCGCTTATTTCGTGCATTGACTGTAACTAAGACAGACTTTAACTAGGTGCTAATAAATCCAATCATCAGACCTAGATCCAGTCATTCTCGTCACGAGTACCACCCTACACGTGACAATATTAACACCGATATCCTTCTTGTATGGCACGATTTATCAATGCGGTCCAACACCTCTTCGTTTTCTGGGTTTCGGAATCACCTTCGCAAACATCTTGTAGGAGACCTTGGATGGGGACAGGTACACAGGAAGGGCGCAGGCTCTTATGGGAGATATCTATATATACATATATAAGAAAGAAATGTATTTAAAGTAATTCGTTTCAAAACAAAGACACAAACAAATGGTCTCTCTGTACTTGAAAACATTAATACATTTCATTTTATCCCCCCCACTTCCAAAAAAAAAAGCATTCAACTACCGGCACTTACAATTCGTTCACCCGTTCTCATTTTGTTTTCATCGTTAACTACAAGCCAGCCATCTTGGCATGTTAGCTATGCATCTGACTTCTAATGTGAAAGCGCCTGGTTTGGCAATAGCACTGACTAATCTCACTAAGATATTTCTCGCATTATCTTCTTATACGTTAACATGTCGTCACCAGAATGGATGGAAAAATCATAGCATGAAGATAGCTAACAGGCGCTTTGAAAATGTGGCACAGTTCAAATATTTTTGGAAGGCAGTAACAAAGCAAACTCTGATTGAGGAGGAAATTAAGAGGAGACTGAACTCGGGTAATGTTTGCTACCGTTGCTACCTTTTGTCTTTTCGTCTGCTGTCTAAAAACGTAAGAATTGCAATACAAAAATCTATAATTTTTCCTGTAGTTCTGTATGGGTGTGAACCTTGGTATCTGACATTAAGAAAGGAACATAGACTGAGGGTGTTTGAAAACAGGGTGGTGAGAATATTGGGACCCGACGAAGAATGAAGTGACCGAAGGTTGGAGAAAACTGCATAACGAGCAGCTTCATACGTTTCACTCTTGGCCAAGTATAATTAGAACGATCAAGTCAAGGAGGATGAGATGGGCAGGGAATGCAGTAGGCATTGGGGAGAAAAGAAATGCATATAACATTTTAGTGGGAAAGACAGAAGGAAAGAGATCACTATGAAGACCCAGACGTTGGTGGGTGAATAATATTAACATAGCTCTTAGAAAGATAGGCGAGGGTGTTATGGTTCTGGCTCAGAACAGAGACAAGTGGAGGGCTCTTGTGAACACGGTTATAAACCTTCGTTTTCGATAAAATGTTCGGGAATTCTTGTGTAGTTTAGCGACTGGCGGCTTCTCAAGAAGGGCTCATCTCTACTTCTTAAGCTGGAAGGGAGGGACAGTCGTTTGAAATATACAACGTCCGTTTCGTTTCCAGCTGTTTTCATTTTCCACACATCAACACACACTCGCCTCTTTCAACGCTAAGTAATCCCTTAAGTTAATATTACATGATTAAATAACATATGAAGATATTAATAGTACTTAACCACCCATCAACATCATTTATATTGGTTTCTGTAACTGCGAAGTACGACCACCTACTTTACTGGCATTAATGAATGCACTTCTTTCTAATCGTAACCGTGTTCGGGACAGCGCGATAAACACTGACAATGCCACCCGTGCCCCTTATCAGCATGCAGAATGGCGTGCTTATCACCTGGACCGTCGCAACACTAGACGAATGCGGCTCTCATGGGAAGAGCGAGATAGGACACCTTTTCTCAGCTGTCAGGACAGCATTTAAGTGATCGTACACAAAGTGGGCCAGCACTCTGTGGCTCAGGATACAGTTCAATGGCGCGCTTTTGTTGGAACACACTGATCGACAGCGATGGGCTTCATACTTTCACAGAGCTGCTAAATACACAAGCACAAAATAGTGCAAGAATTGCACTTAATAGGCGCTTTCGGGAGAAGGAATTATAAATGAAATAACTAAGACAAGGTTTTTGAACCGCCATACAACAACGTTTCATTATTTTACAATAAATCGATTAATATCAAGTGAAAACAACGTCAATTGATTTATTATATTACATAATTAAGACCGTGATAAATTCTTACCTTACAATAAATTCACATGCAACGCTTCAATTTTAGGCGCCGGGATAGCTCAGTCGGTATAGCGACTGGCTATGTACGGGCTCGACGACCAAGTGGTCGGAGTCTGATTCCCGGTAAGATCAAGAATTTTCTCTTCTCCACGTAATCCACACCGGTTCGGTGGCCCACCCGGCTTGCTTTCCAATGGGTACCGGGATATATTTCCATGGGGTAAAGTGGTCGGGGCATGAAGCTAACCATTCACCTCCAACTGGTGCCGAGATCGAGAAAACGTGATCTATACATCCCCCCCCCCCCCCCCCAAGGAATTGAGGCTTTGTGGGCGGTTTTTNTTTGTGTGCGTTTATTCTGCGTTTGTGTTGTCCTGTGTGTAGGTAGCGGCCTTGCGACGGGCTGATCATTCCTCCAAGGAGTCCTACCGTCTGTGTATAGGATTAAGAAAGTGAAAAATCGGCCAAGGTCCGAAGGGATGTAGAGCAATAATAATAATAATAATAATAATAATAATGAGAAGAAGAAGAAGAAGAAGAAATAGTACGGAACCTCTCAGTTTCCTCNTGCTAGAGATATTCACAGAAGCACATGCAAGTCTTCATGTAAAGTTGTCGTTGCAACTGTCCTAATTAAATAAAAATTGAACTTGTATAATGTTTTACATAGTTTTCTCATATAAAATTTAATCAAAATTCTTCCATCGGTTCTCGAGTCGTTTTATACACACAAACGGTTGAACGGCGGGAACTTACAGGCCCTCTGCAGCCCTACAGAAATCTAGGAAATGTAATAATTAGTCAAGAACGTGCCTGAGGCATATGTTTGGGACAATTTTCAACTTAAACGTACCTGCGTTAAACGGAAACCTGTGAGTAACGGAATAATATTCAGGTCCCTCGGTATTCCGCCTTTTTAGACCACTTTCCTTATTTTGGAAAAAAAAATTAGGCTTATGATATCACCGTGCTGTCTGTGTGTGTGTCTCTAAATCCCCCCTATCAACTTTTGAATGTCTAAACCAGTCTTCATGAAATTAGGTATGTACATAATGGCAGCTGAGCTAATCTCACCGGCGTACTTCATAAATACCTCCCATCAGTCTGTGTTTATATGACTATTCCTCCTATCGTTGCTAGGCAAAGGCTCGTTAAAGTGTGTCCCCCCTTTCATTGCTACATAATGGCCCGGAAGAGACGTTCCCGCGGCAACTAAGAATTAACCAATCGAGTTCTTCCCGTAACACCTTGTATGTAATATCATACTTGGCTTTTCTTTTGAGAAATTAGCCCACTCTTCTCATTCGAAGTGCGACATAGTTGCGAGTTGCGAGTTGCGAGAGTCGATTCAGGCTGTCTCGGCTACTTTTAAACGAAGTATGTAAAATGTGACTCATTTTTAAGAATTGTACTGCTGGATAATTTTGCCGCAGACAGCTTGTTGTGTAAGTGGCCTTGACCTGCAATTATACCGCGGATCCAGCCAATGCGATAACGTGTACGCAACGCCCAAGTCACGCTCGGCTGCGTCCGAATCTGTGAAATGCACGGCACATAAGACAAGAAACTAACCAGCCCCAGCTATACAGGGGCCACCTCGACGGCACAAGCAAGAACATTACGAGCAAGCAAAGGCCATCTGATGGTTATACTGCCTGTTCAAAGACTACAGTTTAAGTAAAAATTTAAATGAAACAAACTTATATTGCAAAGTATGCTGGTCGAAGAAGTAACGTTTCTGACGTGTATTCGAAAGTCTCGGGTTCGAATCTAAGTCTATTTTCGTGATTCTTCGTAGTCTTCCTCAGTCCCTTCAGGCGAATACCGGGATATTACCTAAGAAATCGTAAACGATTATTTCCTCCCTAATCCTTTCTAATTAATGAACGCAACCTGCTTCTCGTGTTTTTTTTCTTTGGCGCTACAGCCCCAATTTTGGCCTTGGCCTAACTCCATTAAACTCTCCGTTTCATTTCAATTTACTAGATCTGATACATTCGGTAGGACCCCTTGGGCGGGTGATCAGCTTGTCGCAAGGCCTCTACCTCTACACAAACACAGAAACCCCTGCCCTCCCCACACACACAAACACTAAACATCCATGCCCTGATTGGGATTCGAACCCACGATCCTGGTTTCCAAGCGAGGGCAGATAGTGGATGTCTTAGATTGCTCGGCTACCGTGACCGGCTCTTCTCGTGTTACTTGACCCTAAATAACCGTTGAAGTTGATGGTGGTGTTAAATAAAACGCGATCTATCCTACACCGCAAAGAACAAAGTGTAAACTATGATAAAAGGAAAGAGAGAAGGAAAAGAAATCTGAAACAAAACTGCACGGGGCCAGACAGTTACACAAAATGGCGCGATTCAGGCTCCGTTCAAATATTTCTTTCAGTACGGTATAGTTCGCTCGCGGACTAAAATCACGGAGTTCACCAGAAAAGATTACGTTTGAAATCGATTCTGCGGGCAAGATGTTCAATCTTGAAAACAAGATTAACTTTACGAAAGACAACTTTCATTTACCAGCATGTAAAGAAATTCCAGTCTTATACATACAATACATATTCTGTCGTTATGTAAGCATATACTAGAATGTAATTACGAATAGGAACAGAAGATGGCCTCAAAAAACGGCAATGGCAGGTACGTCAAGTCGGTATTGCAGTGTCCATCTTTGACGATAGAAGTTCTTAACGTGACTCTAGAGCAGAGATTTTCAATTTTCAAATCACGATACACTGAACATGGCGCTAAAATTGTCGGGGCACACCACTGATTTTTAAGGAGAGATTTTGCCATTAAGATTGTGTTTAAAAGTTCAGTAGCTAAAATTTTAATCGTGTTATTTTAAAAATAATGTTGATCCTGGATTTCAAAATATTTGTTTTCAAAATTTATGTTCATATTTGTTATTATTCTACATTTTGAAATATAATTGAAAATGACGTCATTTATAAAAAAATCCTATGACGTATTCCATTGGCCTCAAAAGAAGTGTCTCCTCCCCTTTCTCTCTCTCTCTCTCTCTCTCTCTCTCTCTGTCATACAACATCCCTTTTTCTCAATGAAATAATGAAAAATTTGGGTTTGAATAAAACAGTCTGCTCTATGATGAAAAATATTAATGCTAAGTTAATATTTTCTAATTGCAACAAGCACAAAGTGGGTAAGATTTTCCTACGTTTAAACATGAGTCGAAATAAAGTCTTTATGCAAGCATAAAAATATCGGTGGGAAACCTGTGCTTGGTGATGTCTCATGATGTCCCTTATATGAGTTCGGATGGCTGACAAGCATAACCTCAAGCCCTCCTCCAGTGTCTGAAGCCGCGACCTGTTCTTAATCTTCATTGTGTTCATAGCGGAGAAGCCAGCCTCACACAGAGAAGATGTAAAGAAAGTATGGAGTGCTTCAAGCACCTTCTTAGTGATGATAGTGTACTCCTGTCGGAGAGGCAACCAGAATGAGGCCATGCCTCTTGATGAGTGCCTCAGTTCCAGTCTTCTGTCCTTTCTTATTCCGTCAGCTCATCTTCTGCAACAGTTAATTCTGCTGACTCGAACGCACCTATCACAAATGGATCCCTCACCCATTGCAAGGAAGGGCCTTCAAGTGACGGGAAATAATGTTCAATGTCTTTGCTCAGCAGTGTCAAGTTTTGTAGAATTAAAGCGACAAGATTCTTGTCCAGTCTGAAACACTTTTTGAGCTCAAACATTTCAACTTCGTTCCATTTTTTTATTCTGCTTGCTCAAAGTGTTAGTTTTTCCCTTCAAGGCGTTAATTTGTCAGTACAATTAAGAGCATTTTCATTCTTTCCCTGAATACTCTTGTCAAGAGTACTCAAGGCTTGGAAGATGTCAGCTAGGAAAGCAACTTTATTGCACCAGGTCAGCCAGCTCAGACCCTTCAGACGTGGAAAAATTAACTCTCTCCTCAACTCACAGATCCTTGAAAGCACCTGCCCTCGAGATAGCCCCCTCACTTCTGTGTGCAGTAGGAGTTGTGTGTGAGCAGCTCCCATGGCAGAACACAGTGCTGAAAACAACCTCCGTAGTCTAGAGGTAACGTTTGCACCTCATGACTCGTAGTACGCGGGTTCAAACCCGGCGGAGGTCGTGGAATTTTTAAGGGCGGAAAAATTCAGGGAACAAGTCCTCCGGGAGGGACTTTAAGCCGTGGGTCCCGTGTCGTAGCTTTACGGCACGTAAAAGAACCTCATATCTCCTAAGGAGGTCACTGAGCCAAATTCAAGGAAATTTCCCGACCAACAGTAGTCTCTAACGCCTCTGATAGATTGGGGAAGCATTATAGATACCGCTAAGGAAGTAGAGGCCGAACTCGCTGGCTTGGTCGGGACTGATGGTAGGCACCAGTATCGGTAGGGTATAGAGACTGGTAGAATATCATAGAGGGAAGCACAATGGACCAATACTGGTCTAAGTGCATGGGGAAACCCACCCTCTCCAATAACTAACTAACTAACTAACTAACTAACTAACTAACTAATAGCCTGCTCATGATAGAGTTAACCGTTTTGATAGTCTCATCCAGTACCTTCTGGACCTCAGGTACTACTGATTTTGAAATGAGGACCTCTCTATGCAAGAAACAGGTACCGCGTAATAGTTCAAGCGGTTAGTCGCTGGCTTCCCATTGCGGCGGTCCTGGTTCGATCCCGGGTCTGGTTAAATGGGATTTATGGTGGACAAAGTGGCGCTGGGGCAGCTTTTCTCCGAGTACTTCGGTTTCCCCTGCCAATCTTCATTCCATCAATTGCTCCACAATCACCCTCATCTATCGTGTGGGGCTGGTACAACAGGCCAGAAGTGGCCGCAGTACAAGGGGCTTAGTCCCACCCCACTATCAATAATAATGCAGGAAACAGTGTGTAAAAACAGTTATAGGGTTCTTTTTCGTGGCCAGTGCGACGAATCTTTTCAGGCTTCCGGACACAGAAGGAGCGCTATCCGTGCAGATAATGATGCACGGTTCCCATGACAAATCTCCAGAACTGGTGTTATATTTTAGCGTCCTGTTGCACTGATTCATGTCCATGATTTATTCCAGCCGTCTTACAGTGCATACACTCATCCACCTCACTCTTCACTCCTGCACTACATGTTTCGGCACAAAGGTGCCATCCTCAGGTGCTTTTCGATTTACGTTAAACTACTTCACTGCATGCCTTGCTGTCTTCATACTAAAATAACTAAAATATATGTTTATCATATATATTGATAAATATTAAATATTAAAAATATTAAAACTGTTCAGGATTTTTTATCCCTACGTCGTATCTCAATACGCGAGTCACACCTATCCTCCTCCATCGGAGCACTCTTCCTACTTTCGTGTGTGTATTGTGCTTTGTGTTGTGTCTTGCTCCTGTGACTGCGTGTGTTATACTGCTGAGCCTGGAAGTGGCTTGCAAAATAAAAACTGTTCAATGATGTCTCCATTACAAAATACTTGCTGAATGCTACGAGTTGAGCGTTTCCAATGATGTCAGTTGACTCGTCAAAATGGATGGCTAAAAATCGGCTACTTTAATGTTAGCAATCACTTGTGGCTCAGTGTCTTGAGACATGTCTTGTATATGCCGACTAATAGTGTTATCTCACACAGTGATTTTTAAAATCTTTTTTTCACATTCCTCTCCAAACATGATTTTAGAGTACTTCTTTTTGCTTATTTTGGACTTCATCCATCGTCTGGTATGTAAAAGACAAGAGACCACGACGTTTCGGAGACTGGATTTGTCTCCGTCTTCAGGTGAGTAGGGAAGGAGAAACCTACTCAGTTGGGCCCGTTAGAAAGAGCTAGTCTCAATCACTGGACCAGTGTCTTTTACATACCAGACGATGGATAAAGTCCAAAACAAGCCGAAAGAAGTAAAGTATACACCATCGTCAGAATCCTTTCAAGTCTACATGATATTTACAATTCTACAGCACGCTGGTAAAATTACTGGCCCAGTAGTTGTATTTTATTTCATCTTTTTGCCATGATTTCGGCGATGGCATGGTTTGCTTCTTGAGCTTTGTCAGAAATAGTTGTGATTTTTGTCCACTATTTAGCCTGATGTGTTTGATAAGCCATAAGCCTTTTGAAATATCTAACTGGTTTCTCGCAGAAATGTGAGTGCTTTATGTGAAGTTGTCTTTTCAGCTTACCTGGAACCATAGCTTGGTTTGCCAGTTTCTCACCCCAAACAACACAGACGTGGCCGCTCTTTTCCAGATCTCGACGGTTTTACAACTAACACTAACTGCACTATGTGCGATACTACCAGAACTAGTGCCAGCCACACTTCATTCATTGTCATCATCTAAGTTACGTTTCTTAAGTGTGGATCTGTCAATGTCCAATAATCCCTGAAAATAAAAATAAAATAGGACAAAATAACTGAAACGAAACAGAAACAATCTCACGCAGAATAACACACCCAGTCCGAACAACAGCTGGCTGAAGACTGACACTGGTCGCTTCAGAAAGGTGAGAGAGATGGTAAGAGTACATTGGAGAGTTATTTTGGGATTGGGAACACAAAAAGGAAGTTCTTGGAATTTTACAATAATAATTTATTTATTAAACTGTTACTGTCTTCATCCTCATATGTCTTTTATGAAAAATATACAATATTTCTGAAATCTACCTCGACGATTTTTATTCCTCGACACTCTCCTCGTACCTTTCCGACGTTCCCGCAAATTCCCGCTGCACACCTACGGACCCTTCGCGTCACACTAGTGTGCCGCGGCACACCTTTTGGAAATTGCTGCTATATATAGTAGCTTCGATTAGTGCACACTGTGTCATTCATCAGTTTTAGTTAGTATAAATGCAGCTGCCTTTCCCGGATATTAAAGTTCATAGCGTGCATGCTATGGAAAATCAAATGATTTCAAAGTTTCTTCAAGGGCCGTGAGGTACAGGCATAAGAATCACAATGAAATACAGCACCAGAGCAGTGTGACGAAGCATATGAACTGAAAAAATTTCGCATTCAAATTTAAAAAGCTTTTATCATAACGATTTCGACGCATATCGTTAAGTGAACAATAAGAACTTCAGCGAAGAATTTCAGTAGCCTAGTTTTCTTAAAACGTCTGAACTTCTAACAGATTTCAGCAAGAAGTAATAATTATTTAATTATTATATGGTCTAATTCTACCCATAATTCGGCGTACTAAAGGTATCGTCCACCTCAAAGTTATAGATATATATGACCTGAACGTTTCTTACAGTCACCGAGTCTGAAACTCTTTCATTACCAGACAATGGCATGTAACATATGTGGCCATATTTGGTACAACATCATGTTCCACAGGCGTTGGTCATGTTTCATGTTTCACACACAGATTGTCTTACAAAAACTTGGGGTACCATTATTAACATGGATTAAGCGAAATGGAGAAGAAAGAAAACAGGATCACTAATGTAAGGCTGCGAAATTTTGTGTGGTTATGGACGTTTCAAAAGTCATAAGCTTCGGAAGAGCGATTTTTGTATGGAATATAAAATAAATACGAATTATACGTATAAGATATTTCCGCTAGGTATGTCAAAATTGATATTGCGATAAATCATCAATATGTGTACAAATATTCTACGAAACCTCTTCCTTGTCGACTGGATGACATTCCTGATTCATATTTTAAAAACTGTGGGTTCAATTTCAGTCCACCAGACGGATTGTCCTGACTGCTTCCTTCCATATTTTTTCCACTGTACTGTTCACTAATCATGTCGACTACAGCGGTTGCGCAGTCTAAGCCATGAACTATTTTAATTACTCCAAAGATATTAAGTTTAGCGTACAAAATCTGATGCTCTTCACTATGTATTTTTCTACCCTCCTGGTTGTTCCCATATCTTTGGTCCAAAAATTATCCCTTATATTACTTCGTATTAACGTTTTATAATATGACATTCATACAGACTGATTCACTTCTTGCCCGACATATCCTGCTCCAAAATGTTAAAATATCCAGATGATCGGAAAAGAGAACGTCATTAAACCGACCCTACCGTCGGTATACTTTAGTCCTCTCCCCCGTCACAACCATAAACTCGCACTCCAGAAATAATAGCAAGTATCCAGAACTAGGTGCAACTATTGGCAGAAAATGCTTTGAAATATTTCGTTTAATTAACGAGCTGCAGCAGAGCTACGATTCTATTAATCACTATATATAATCTTACAGTTGTATTCTCACGATCCTTATATAAATCCTTCTGTCGTTACGTACATATGCTGGTACGCAACTGCACACAGCAGCAGAAGATCGTACCAGTTGCAGACACTACTCAATCTGTACTGGCACACTGTCCACCGTTATCCCGAAGAGGTCATCGGATTTTTCAATTGACCTAATCCTTCTAGTCGCACTATGGCCCTGGGATCGATTCAGCCTCTAACAGAAATGAGTGCCAGAAATCTTCCTGGGGGTAAAGTGCGGCCAGCGCGTAAGGTTCACAATCTTACCGCCATCTATGAGCCGACTGTCTAGAAAATGTGGGAGCCTCGACGTCTCACAACTCTATGGGCCTTCACGGTCTGTTACAGGGATAGCTTTTACAGTTGTAAAAAAATATCCCTCTAGAGAGCAGCAGCGCTTAGCTAAGATTAATATATTAGCATAAACGTAGACTTATTTCCACAACTTCAAAAATTTATTTCTGAAAATATTATATTTAATAATTTCCCGTTGGAATTTCCAAGGCTTCTACGTCAGCAAAATATAATATGAACGCCGCCAAATATTTCGATAATATTAAACTCTTTATAACACAGAAAAATGGCGCTCTTTACTAAGAATAATCATTTCACTGAAATTTGAAAAATATGTGTATTTTCTATTTCTAAATGCATTCCTTATTGGTTTAGTATCACTGATTGATGTTCGTGTTCATATGATGTACATGTAAACCAAACACAGTATTTTGTAAAGATAAAACACTGCACAGATCCAGAAACAATTTTCTTCTTCTTCTTCTTCTTTAACGATGAAGCCAACGTTGAAGCCTGTTCCAACTTCGTAACCAACTTCTGAACAATCTTCCTTTGACTGGTATCGACCAAGTAAAAATACTACTAGGTCCACGATTTTGACTGACACACCCTTTTAATCCACATTCTTTGAGAGACTAAAGAAATGAATTCACTGCACACTCTGTTGACACCCGTCATGTATAAAAATAGAACAGTATATACAATATCACTTGTCTGAAATGATATAGCAGCTGCGAAACCATTCACTGCAACTAATATTGTTTTATTTAATATAACGGTGAATAAAGGCAATGAAATCATTAGCACAGACAACCAAGCAGGGCACCTGTCAGCCACGGAAAGCAACTCGTCTCTAATGGAAACTGGTAGATTAGTCATCTACAATGAGCTTAAGCCCCAGTCATATTCCAGATGCAATTTTGAGTGTTCCCTTACGCTCGCAACATATCGATCGCTTTGTACCGTGTGAGTAACTCGAGATCACCTATACCAGCGTTTCGCAGTCTAATGAGTTCCGCGGACGCCGAAGTTGCACATCATTTCATTTACTTCATTTCAATTTTAGGACAGTGCTACAAGTTTAGCCCAACAATTAGCAGAAACTCTTCTTTGTTCATAGTGAACTTGAAGGAGAACAAGCCAGAGTTTTGTAATTACGGAACAATTATTTATGGATGAATGGAAACTCATTTTGAATGTGATTTCGCAGTTCAAGAGTTTCGAAGAATTGCACGGTTTAGCAGCAAACTCCGATCGAGCTCGAAACGAAAGGTGCTTGAAAATATCAGTAATATGAAACGCCATCCCAAAAGAATATACATTTGAGAGAAACCTCAGTAGACTACCCACAAAACGTGTATCACTATAGAGAAATGCTGACCTATAAGGTCTGCATAAAACCGGAAACGTACATGATTCTGTTCAGTTCAGAACCTTAATCTGAACACCTAATAAAAAAATATTTCCGTCTATATATTTGCATCTTGTTTTATAAATAAGTAAAACTACGCCTGGAAGTCTGCACCAGTTATAAGTTTTATGAGGTATTTCTTTTTAATTTTGCTTAGTACTGCACAATACTCCACATAACGTCGGGCCAACACGAAGCTCAAACCGAGATTTAGTTCAATTTTACCAACTGCACAATTTTATTTACCTATGTGTTAACCATTCCGTCAGGAACTGAAACTACACAGAGTGAAATAAAAAGATAATTGGTGAATAATGAAACTGGAAAACATGTGAACGGAAATGGTCATGGCATAATTAAGATAGGCCGGAATATGCCAGGAGGGAATAAGGAAACCCATTAAAAAGAATCTCAGAACTGTCAATCTTCTGGCCGACATTTTGACCCAGGACCTCCAGAATAAAAAGCATGTGTATTACTCGATAGCAACAACCCGTATATAGGCGTAGGGCCTATATAACATGAGCATATGTAACTGAACTAACTAAAATTTATTCGAAATATTTTTGACTTTGTGTATGTTTAATAAAAATATATGGTAAATTCGTTATGCCATGAGTGTAGTACTGCATACCTGCTACTGATTGCCTCTGTCAACAACAGATGTGTATTCGCAATAAAACTAACTTCAGGGGCCAATTAAATGTGGAAAATAACATGAAATATTTGTAAAATACTATGTTTTGGTATTTGATGTAATAACCGAAGGGGACGTTTAGATATGAAATTAATGCGCTTCCAGTCATTTACAGTATTCATGATTGCGGTTTTGAATGATGATGGATTAAATAACTGTCTCAGTTTGTTCCACGAAAATTTATGAACCAATTATCGAACTAGTTATATCAATCACTTCAACTGTTCAGTAACCAGTACTGAAGGCGTCAAAATGCCAATCTGGTAGTCTGCCAACGGCTATGACGCAGAATTCAGTAAACTGATGAGCTGATCAAGATATGCTAAACGAGCAACATTAAAAGCTAGATGACAGAACAAACGTTCCATCTTGATAATAAACTTGTCCTATAACTTTATGTATCCTAATAAAGACACGTGTTTACTATACGTCGTTCAGGTGCTCCAGAAAAGTGTGAAACCCCCTTACTGACCCTTGAATTTCTGAATAGGCGATATCCATGTTAAATGGATATAAGAAATAACTCCGAATGCTAAGAGAGTAGGGGAAACCCCCATCCAAGATTTGCATCAAAGAGAAAAAAATATTTCGTCTATCATTATGAAGAAAGAACATAGATTTAGAATTGTTGCGAGGTAAGGGCTGAGGAAAATATCTGGACACAAGAGAGAGAATGTAATAAAATTACGCAATGAGGATCTTCGTAATTTGTAATGTTTACTAAACATTATTAACGCAATGAAATAACCGACGATGACATGCATGACATTGCATTACAGAACGCATGGCAGAGACAAAAACTCTATACAATATTATGGACAGCAAACTTCAAGGAAAGAGACTACACTCGAGATCTAAACATAAATGGGAGCACAATAATATCACGATTTAGTAGTGTGACCATAGAAGGGGCATGGATTGGCGAATGGATTTACTGACCGCTTGTATACACCATTCGGAAATACAAGGACTTACAACACCATTGCTGATTTCCACTAGCACATGCTAAGTCTTCTCAGTCTTTGCTAGTCGTTGTTACGTAACAGTTCTCGACAATGGCTATTCCTCTGCGATGTTTGCTATAGACGTTTCCTGGTGACAAATCTTAACAATGGAGATTCTTCAGCTTCTGTTGTGACGCCGTTGCCCACTGTTAACATTTCACACTGAACTCCCAACTGAACTCTTCCACTGAACTGCCTCAACTGAACTTCCAACTGAACTCACAGCGTCATCTTCTAACCTTCCTTGCAGAACCGAACTCCCGACTAACTGCTCACTTGGAACTCGACTGCCGATTCTGAGTCTGAGTCTTATATTTTGACCGACGGTCAGTCGGCCAGTCTGTCTTGGAATACTGACCGACTGACCGTCGGCCAAGTCAAAGTCTAAATCACATTGCGACTGACGGTAAATTAGTCAGTAATTCTTGGTGTCGAGCCCGATCTGGGGTTCATCACCAGATATTTATTGCTGTTTGACAGTTACGGTCTTGTTTCTGTGGGGCGCCCTCTTTGACGAGAGGACGGGTGTGTCTGGACCGAATACAAAGTACCATCTCCATAAATGCCCCTATTGTTCTAGGCGTGTTTACCGATCCATTGCTTAGAAACGCGTTCATAACTCTGTCGTTCTACTGTTGCGTGCGTGTGTGTTGCAGGTGTTACCTAGCAACGGCTGCTGTTTAAAAGTTCACTGCTTAGCAATCGGTCTGTACGCCACAATATCTTAGAAAAACAGTGTGAAGGGAAGGAATGGAGGTTCAATAGTGAGCATTTTTTGAAAGCGTAATAAAACTTGTGGCTCCACAGAAGCGCGACTAGTGTAAGTAGCTGAGTAACTACAAAATTTTCAAGAAAGAACCTACAAACCTACAGTAAAGGTGGGACTCTCCCTCTACTTAATTAAACATGGTGTATGGGAGAGTGGAGGTATAAGAACATTACGAGAAACCGTAGTCAGAATAGTCGGTGTCCCGGCCGTGAATCGAACCGAGCATCTTCTGAAAACAAGTCTTAGCAGTTTGATCGGTTTATGTTTAATAATGCTCATACAGTACCCTAAGACGTTAAAACTCGTATATCACAGAAGTAAGACATTTTGGGTAACATAAGTCCTTCAAAGCCCAGTGGTCAGGCCTATTTCACATAACAAAACCCTGCATTCTGTCCCCAGAGTGTATTTGTGTGTTTTATATGGATCCTACGCTAACCAGTAATTGCTTCCCTAAAGAGAATTAACTGGCTCTTATGGCCGCGTCATAGCTCAAGCGGTTAGTCGCTAGCTTTCCACCGCGGCGGCCCAGGTTCGATCCCGGTTCTGGTCAAGTGGGATTTCTGATGGACAAAGTGGCGCTGGGGCAGGTTTTCTCCGAGTACTTCCGTTTCCCCTGCAAACTGCTCCACAATCACCCTCACCTATCATCTGGTGCTGGTATAATAGGGCAGAAGTGACCGCAGTACAAGGGACTTAGTCCCACCCCACTAGCAATAAAAAAACCGGCTCTTATTTGTACTGGAGAATTAATAAATTTCATGTGAGGTACGAACTGAAGTTCTATATATTATTTACAAGAAATATAATAAAATGGCAAACTATTTCTCTTACCTACAAATCACTCAATATACTTCGATAATATTTGGTATTTGTGGTTGTAGACCTACACTTAAAACTGTGTGACGAATTTAATTTGGTTCACGAATATGAAATTCAGATTTTAAGTCCATAAATATTATGGATGATGGGGTTCATTCAAAGAGATGAGAGTATAACGTATAGTTTAACATTCGATAGTAAAGTAAAGCTATTCCTGTAGCAGGCCGTGAAGGCCCATAGGGTTGTGAGACGTTGTAGATAATCGGCTCACAGATGGCGGTGACGTTGTCAGCCTCCAAGTAAATTTCAAAGAGGCTACTATACTTTAAAGGATTAAAGATGGGACGGCACTATGTATGTATGAATAGAGCTGTATTAAACATACTTTTAAAAGTAACGTTTCATATAACGGCATGTGCTATCCGGGTGACGCGCATAAGCATTACGTTGGTAAGGTTACAAACCAGATGCCTGAGTTTCATGTCATGGCGATTTTTCCTGTCTGGTGTGTTTACGATTCAGCTGAAATTTTGTTAAGCATCCCTCTGGATAATAAAACTGTTGAAAGCGTATATACTTTAGAGCTGTATGCGACATACGAGGTTCCATTTATCGGAACATCCCACACGTGTGGAGGTATAAAGAGCAAAGAGGTTACCTATTCTATTTAATTTTATCTACGATCGTATAAACCGTATTAAAATGTCCACGGAACGAAGTTCCTCCGACTCTAAAGGTAAAAGTTGTCCCTGTGCTCAACGAATTAAGCACTACGCCATGAAGGCGTATGGGGAGTTCCTATGATTCTCTATGACTTAATTATGTAACAAAGTCACATATACAAAATGTAAGTCAGACTGTATTATCCACATTTTTATTGATTTGTTACTTTCCTACAACTTCATTCGGTGTACACTGAATGGGAAAATTTGTTTTTCTTGTGTTCGTACCATACAGAGAATTTCATCTCTCCAGTGATGATTTGTATCTTGATAGTTCTCTGGTTCGAGGCCTCATACGTGTAGAGGTTTTAAGACTTTAATATTTTGTCTTAGCTCTCACAGATGGTTTATGCTGTGTTTGGCTTGTAAACCCTTTCTTTGTGCTGGTGCAGGTGTCCGGAGACAGAGACTAGCTCTATCGACTGGGCCCAACTGAGTAGGTTTTACCTGAAGACGGAGATAGAATGCAGTCTCCGAAACGCTGTGTATCGAAATATAAACAAGACGATGAATAATGTCCAGAAGCATTACGATGGTACTACTGTACCATCGTCACAAAAACTTTTAGGTCTTACTGTAATTTACCTAACGATGTTCTCAGACTATACTTTGCCAAAATGATAGGGTGATTAACGCTTAATGAATTGGGAAGGATGTGGAAGGAAGCGGCCGTGGTCTAATTTGGGATACTATTCCGTAATTTGTCTGAAAGGGCTAAGGAAAGGCGCGAAAAATCTCTTACAAATATGGGATTTGAGGTTCTCACGGGGGTGAGCATAACAGTTAAATCTTCTGGAATTTGATGACGTATAGTTTTATGGACGAGTACCGACCTTCTACAGGGAAACACAGACTTCCTTCTTCAGAGCAGAAAAATAATAACTTCAAAATAAAGCATAATGATCCTGTACTGGGAGATTCTTCAACGCAATTTCGGCAAATTCTAAATCCGTCTTCTGACTGTACGATGTGCGCAGCAGGTTCATCTGGAACACTGTTATAAATCCACCAAACTATACGGCGTCACGTCCCAGGAAACATGAACCTTAATCATGACAGTCCCTGTCTCGAAGTACCTTCAGTAACTACATAAGAATAGGGGTGTAGAGACATGCAGGGCCTCTTCATTACGTGCTCGTGTGTTGGCCTTGCCACAGACAGCGCATGAGCAGTAGGCCTAAACCTGGCACAAATCCAGGATAATTGTCTGAAAGAAACATGGCCAGTTGCGCTTGCAGGCGGCATTATGTTCATTTATTATTCTATAAAGTAATGGAGCAAGCAGCACAGATGGTTCCGCTGCTTACAAAATGAAAATTGAGAAAAGCAAATATTCTCTTAACATGTCGAAATAATCTACAAATAGTCTACATAATTCATAATCCTGACTCGCTACCAGTAATGGAAAATGTTAGAAATATAAGGACATTTATTCACACACCACTCTTTATGTAAGATTTGAGGCTTTCACGGCGGTGA
>NW_019729219.1:404153-463836 GCF_002891405.2 Cryptotermes secundus
ACTGCTTTCTTCACCACTCTTTATGTTTGCAGTTTTCTCCCTTATTTTATAACGCAGGTTATAGTGCTATAATGTCCGTGTGTTTGTCCCCCTAAATAACTTCTGAATATACAACGGATTTTCATTGAATAAGACATGAACATCTCGTCACTAGAATAAAGACAACCTAATGAAATTTTCGAAAAATACGCAACATTTCGCCTGAGATCACAATTGTATAGAAAGTAACAGTGAAAGAACACAATGGCAGCGAGGAATATAACGTACGTTGAGACTTGAGCTTCTCGCATGTTACGCCGTGTACTTTGGTAGATAAATCAAAACGTTTCGGAGGAACTGGCTACCACCCTATCCGGAGCGGAAGACTAGGTTAGCCTGAAGAGGGAGGCAACAAATTCCTCAAAAATGCTGGTGCCCATCTATTAAATTACAGAGAGTCACATCCGAGAAGACAACAATATTATTAATAGGCACTACTCAGTTTTCAGTTTTATGACGATAAGCTTAATTAACAAGCGAATGAAGCTATGATTATGAAATTCTGTACAGGAAAATGACATAAACATAGACCTACGTATATACACATTTTATGTATAATTTTTAGCTTACTTCCATTGCTGTAAAAAACAGAAAAATTTTGTGAAAAAATAATCGCCTAAGTTCATTTCATATGAACCGCACAGAAAAAAAAAATAGGAGCGACACACCGACAGCAAGGTGATCCCAAAAGCTTCCTAGGCAGACAGCCGGGTGATCTACTAAGACCCATAACTCAAAATAGTTTAGGTGGATACACAGGCAGATGGGCAGACATAGAAGGTACACACATGGATACACAGATAGACAGCAAGGTCATCGCATAAGCCTTTTATTTTTTCAAAATAAGGAATTGTAACCGTCCAAACCTTTTAATACTCTTTACTGGACACTATGTTCCACTTTAGCCATTTCAATAGAGTGACTGATTTATAAGGGAGACCCATCCATTAAGAAGTTTCGCATTTAGACAGGAACAACTGCCTTGTTTTGTTACCTGCAGCTTGGGTGACCGCTAAAGGGTCGAGGCCCATTAGGAAAACACATGTCTGTAGTCTGCCTAAGATATAAATGTTGTTTTGCTAATAGGGTAGCTGTTATAAAAGTGTCTTCGGAAGGGTGTAATTAGACCCTAAACTAAGAAATAACCGCTTTCACATGTAGGGTTCCGGGTTCAATATCTTTGGATCTCTTTATTCTCAAACTTAGTAATGTGATTGTCTTGTACTGATGGTATGATGAATTGGCAGTTAAAATCAGCCATTAGAAAACTATTCTTGTCTGGGGAGAAAGGCCGTCTTCAAATCCTATAAGTGGATGAAGTGACGCTCCCGCAGAATAGAGTGGGCAGAGAGACTTGGCATTTTGAATTCACCAGAGGCAGACGTCATTTACCTGCTCTCTCCAAGTTTATCTAAATTTAACAGTCTTTATTTGGTTCGATTAATCTTTGATAATAATAAAAGGGCACATTACTCCCTACTTGCCAATAAAGATATAGTGTTTGCTTCTGAATTAAACAATTTGTGATTAAGCAGAAATAGAGTATTTTATTTGTATCTGTGGACTAGTTTTAAATGTGCAGTCTCCTTGTCGCCCCAGTTATTACCGTGGCACAACCCTGAGAAGAGTCAAAAGTGTTCTACCGAAGCGGGCAAACAAATAAATAAACATAAAGACAGATAGGCAACGGTCACGAGAAGTGGTGAACAACGGTTGTAAGAAGTGACAGCCGAAGTGCGGTTGTAGAATATCGGCTAAAAGAGAGGATTCTGACGTCACCTTGCTTTCTATGTTTCTGTCTGTATAAACGACTAATGCCTGAAAACCGGAATAGTGGAGCCCTGTGTGTCTGTATATGTACCCTCATCGTTGCTAAGCAATAGCTCGGTAAAAGAACTGTTGTACACGTCGTTTTCTGTGCAGCCAGTGTCGTATCAAAGAAATTTAGGTGATCAGTTCTACTCATAACTTACTGTCTCTTGTTAAAGTTACAAATACGACGAATGAGAGAATCTTCGAGGTTTTATACGACAAAAAAGACTCAGCCACATTCTACGAGTAAACCAGCATAAACTGTGGACAGGAACTTATCATTAAATTGCACAATTATCGAATGGCGTGGAAGTTATTTTTGTCCGTTTGTCCGAATGTCTGCCAGCGGTTTACACACAACTGGACAAATTCCTTTAAAATTCGATATGACAGGTTTCCACGAAAAATTGCAGGGCGATTCTACTTTCGACGATACTGACTCATAAAGCCCACTTTATCTATGCCCAAAAATGGGCCCATTCATGTATATCATAAACCGTTAAGATAATTTTATAAACAGGCCGGATGTATACTTAAGAAGCTTTATGGAGTACAACCTCTGTAATCTTCATATTCTGTAGTTCCGATAGCCTCGAGATACACAACCCCGACTTCGTTCCATCTGATCTGTATCTCCTCCTGAAACTGATGAAACATCCGAAAGGACACCGCTCGTCAGGCGATGCAGCCAAAGACGACCGATGAAAATGCAGTTCCACCAGCAAGGTGCAGAATTCTACTGTGACGGACTCATAAATCTAACTGAACGCCGGCTGAAGGACGTACACAACAAAACTGATTATATCGACAGTTGTATAAGAGTACAGAATAAAATTAAAGAAAAACACCTGTTTTTATTTCAACGAAAGTTTCTTACCGTTACGAGAAGAAAACCAAGAGGTATTACATTTCAGCACGTCCTCGTAAAATTCCATTTGGAAAAAAAAGTGGATTTCAGAGTGCTTTCCAGAACAACTTCTTTAGTAGATATATCTTACAGCAAAATGGAAAATACTTATAGATGTTTCTTGGCATGACCAGAGATGATAAATTTCGACAAGTACCTCATAATTTAATATGGCGAAGTCATTCTACCTACGCGCCTTCTGTCTTCCCTTTTGTAACACGGATATGATAACTCTCCAGATAAAGATTTTATCTGATGGCAACTCAAGACATGTGGTCCCGCCGTTGTACCGTTACTTTAGTCACGCAGTTGTCCATGAACTGGCATACCAGGATGCTTTAAGCTGATGCCTAGGATCACAATCTGAGTCATCGAAATGAAAACGTAAGGAAACACATTAACAAATACTGTTAACAAACCATAAAGGATGTATAAAAATGTTGCTATTTTTCAGTCTGAATGGCAACTATTTGCGACAGTCTAATAATTTCTAAACAGAACAATAAACTGCACAATTAATTTCACGGGTTTATGGAATGTATCGCCATGCATTTCGGAAGATAGCATATACATGTACCTAACAAAATACACGGCATCACAGAAAACACTGCTCTGAACATTAACCGCCGTGGGAATCTCGAATCCCACAAATTGAGTGATTGTGAATCGGTTGGGGTGGGCGTGGAAGATTCTAGTTGTGATGTTTTATAATACGCCAATCAATATTTAACTACAGAAACTAAGTAAAACCGCGTGTAACCTGTTGATCTAGATTCAAAGTGGGTACCTCATTAAGCAGAAGTTCTAGCCACTAGACCGCGACGGTTGCTAGAAAAAGATTTGTAAATCCACAGATAAACAGAGTAGGAAGACACAAGTACAGAAACTGATCCCTACTAACAAGGATTAAGATAAAGAAGTCTAAGCGTCCAATGCATTGCTGGTTTCGTCTGTTATCAAGGCAACAGAAACTCCACACGGCAATGCGATCACTGGATGTTAATAGCACTGTCTTCATACAAAACAAGAGTATTTACAGTAAGAACCATGTGACACTAAATGGATCTAATCCCGTTTTACCCAACATACTATTTCGGAAATATATATATGCACATGTGAATACTACATACACAAAGTATATACTAAATAAAAACCTCCGTGATTTTAGTCCGCAAGCGAACTACACCGACCGAGCGACTGCAGCTTGTCGGCGAAGTTAGTGCCAACTTTAGCGAGTAGATGGTGTTGCGTGGTCTGGGAAACCCAGAAAGAGACCAGTAGCAAGGTCAAGACGTACATGGATGGACAATATTAAAATGGATCTCAGAGAGAGGATGGGATGGTATGGTATGGATTGTATTGATCTGGCCCAGGATGGGGACCAGTGGAGGGCTCTTGTGAACACGATAATGAACCTTCGGGTTCCATAAAATACTGGGAATTCTTGAGTAGTTGCTCAATTGGCGGCTTCTCAAGAAGGGCTCAGCTCCATGAGTGAGTGAAGCTCTATTACTTGGAATTACTTAAAAATCATACATTTTCATGAATGTTTAAAAAAATTATTATCTTAATTTTAGGTCCTCATTTTTGACCCTTTCGAATCTCTTGATAAAGTCTGCTCCTCAACTTCTTGTTTTCAAGATGAGATTAACCGACGTGCAGCGGTGTAATTGTCTGGGGCACCCTGGACCTTTCGTAGACCCCATAAAGCAGGTATACCTACAGCTCATCTTTTATTTCGAGTCCCACATCTTTCGTATGCAAATACTTCGCAAGCCTGTGCCTATAGCATGGAGCCTCTAAAAATATACGCGCTGCTTATCCAGACTATCTGAATCGGGCAACGTCTGTTATACTTAGAGCCTGTCCCATCAGCGTCATAGCTGATTGATTTGTTTATTGGAGTTTTATCTCAGCTGCTCGGAGAACAAGTCCAAGACAATGACAGTTTTACAGATGGAAAGACGATAGTACTCGTCAATCTTCCTTGTTAGAGATGTCTTTATAAACAATGCTCTCCACTCCTTTCAGTTATCAGCAGACCCGCACCGAAAGATGTCGCTACGAGACAAGTAGACGGATCCAGTTGCCCGTTATCGGCATTCGATTAAAAGCCGTACTGTAAATAAAAGCACGGACCTACGTTTCTTACACAGGAAACCTCGCTTGTTTGGTCACTTGCTGCAATAGATGGGCCTAGAAACGTCAGGTGAGAGTCTAGGACACCCCATGAACCAACGTTATCAAAAATATTCAGATTGCAATATCAACCCGCCTTCAGAAATGTAGAGGATATTCCATGGGCTACATATATTTCAAAATGAGCTCTTTGTTATTTTGGGTTCCTAAGTTGATTTACTGCCGAACACAGAGGCCGTCCGGTCTAATGCATTAACTGCCTTCGCTCGCTCGAACACAGGGATCGTGGTTCGAATCCCACTTAAGTCATGGATGTCTGTGTGCGTTTGTTCTGTGTTTGTGTTGTTCTGCGTGTAGGCATAAGCCTTGCGATGGGCTGATCCCCCGTCCAAGGAGTCCTGCCGACTGTGTACACGATTAAGAAACTGAAAAGGCGGCCAAGGTCCAACGAAAGGACTGTAGAGCCATAGATACTTGATTTAATGCTCAATTACTAAAGTCCAGACTAGAATCCGCAGTCAACATTGTTAGTTAATTTGAAGTACATAGAAAGCAATTTATACGCACGCGCAACGTTTGTGCCGACAAACAAACTTCGTCAAAGTAACGTAACGTCACAGTAATCTGAAACAACATTCTGGAAGGCAATTACAATTACAGTAAGGCGTTAAGTTCGCGCAATTATAAGACGGATTAGGCCGCTATCTACTCGTAGATGCATTCTTTAAATTTTCTTCGGCAGAAATATGCACTGCACTATAGAGTTATGCATATATTCCGCTGTCGTTTATTACTACCATCTTCTGCTTCTATTCGTAAATATTTTTAACCTGAATAACGACAGAGTACATGAATCTATTGCCGCAATCATAATCACACTGCTCACTGACATAATTAATTTTCCTCGCATTTCTACTGTCTCTCTTAAGTTACGAGTTTAACTAAGACGTCAGCATCATGACTAGACAGCGTCGATGATAGAATAATTCATGAATGTAGAGCAGTTTGTCGAACGAAAATTGACAGGGGAAATAGAACTATTAGGGGAACACGCGTCACAGGGTCACTTTGTTCACCACAAATCCGACATAATCTGACCTGGAGTAGAACCCGGGCCACCGCGGTGGGACCCTTGCATTTCTTTACGTACTCATTGCATTAGTAAATGTTTCGTATACAATTAGGTCTATATTTAGGTTACTGTCTTCTGGGATGTGATACCGTCTAGTGTGGCAGAAGGTTACATTTACCACACTACTGAACTACACGACTTCACATCTCAACAGATTGTAGTGCCAGTACTCACCACCGTCACAACCCCAACCTCAAATCAATATCTCATGTCACGTGACAATTGTTTTCATTATGAGCAGCTTACCAGGAGTTTCACGCACTGCATATATTTTGGCTTCATGTAAAAAAAAATGGGTATAGATCAAAAGTAAATTAACAAAGTATTTATTGCGTTAATTATTTGTAACGTATTTAATGACACGTTCAGCATTTCAGATATTCAATGACGCCATTACTTCAGATTACGTAACATCGATTTGAAAACGTAGTTAGTGAATACTATGAGGTGGGCAGGGCATGTAGCACGAAACGGGGAGACAAGGAATGCATATAGGATATTGGTGTCAAAGCCAGAAGGAAATAGAACACTGGGAAGACTAAGGCGTAGGTGGGTGGACAATAATAAAATGGATCTTAGAGAGAGAGAGGATTGAATGGTATGGATTGGATTTATCTGGCTCAGGATAGGGACCAGTGGAGAGTTCTTGTGAACACAGTAATGAACCCTATGGTTCCATAAAATGCTGGTAAATTCTTGAGTAGCTGCAGAATTGGCGGCTCCTCAAGAAGGGCTGAGCTCCATTATTAAGTAAGTAAGCAAGTCAGTGAATACTGGATATGAAACGATACCGCAGAAAGCGGTCGTGACCTAAATTGAGGGATTATCTTGACAGTCCACTGGAGGGACTGAGGGTGACCACGAAAAACTCGAATTGGTGTCTCGGTCGGGATTCAAACCACACACCTCCCGAATACAAACAAAAGCGTTACCACTTGAGCCAGTGCAGGCGAAATAACGTAAGGACGGACAGAAAGACTCAGGTAAGACAAACAGAACAAATGCTCGTGCCATAGCTCAGGCAGTTAGTCGCCGGCTCTCCACCACGGCGGTAGAGTGTTCGATACAGGCGGCATTGGTACGGGTTTGCTCCTAGTATTTCCGCTTCCCCCATCAGTTCTTACTCCACCAACTGCTATACATCCAATAATCATCTTATCATCGAGGCTATGCAGCATCCATACTGACAGTCTCGTTAAAAAGGCAAACGTACAGAAACACAACCTCGCCAACGTGCATCAAACGACACTGAATATTTCTAGTTCAGAAAAAAGTAGGCCCTAGACAGGATTAACCGTCTTGCTTCGTTCGCATTTCGTTAAGTCAGTTTCCATTAACAACGTTCAGTGATGATTTCCATTTGACCTTATGGACAATTCCCTTAAAATTGTCGGTGTGTTCACGCTCCATCTGCTGCCGGGGAAAACGTCCGCTCACTTATCTTTATAAAGCCTTTGCATCGCAACAAATAGAAGATTGGTTCATAAGATAGAAGGTAAAGTTGACGCTCTGCTTAACTAATTATGCACTACGCCATGAAGGCGTATGGGGGAATGGATGTGTAGATCCATATTTTCTTAACCTCGGCATCAGCTGGAGGTGAGTGGTCAGCTTCATGCCCCGGCAGCTTTATCCCCGGGAAAAGGTACCCCGGTACTCATTCGAAGGAGGATGGGTGGACCCAAGAGAAGGTCTAGACGACGTCGAGAAGAGAAAATTCTTGACCCTATGGGAATCGAACGCCGACCGCTCGGCCGTCTAGCCCATAGCCAGTCGCTATACCGACTGCGCTATCCCAGCTACTAGACTGGTTTATATGGAATGCAAATTTGTTGTAGCACCACGCCATGCAAACTTACGGGAGAGTGAAGGTAAAGCTTCAGCATTCTTAAACTCCGCAGTGCATGGGGCGAACGTCCAGGCTTCAAGCCCCAGGAGCTTGACTCCCAAGGAAAGGAGCCATTCATACCCATTCGACAGTAGACTCGATGGGCCCCAGAGAGGCCCAAAACGCGATGGAGAAAACAGACGTCCCCGTCCGTGTAGCTAATCGAACCCCGGTCGTCAAGGCCACTGCCTGGTCGCCATACTGATTCAACCATCCCAGCTTCCTTCAAACACAGTGGTTACTCACAAATTATATCGCGTCCATTAGATTTCAACTTCATGTAACCAGTCTTGATAATCATGTGCAATGTAGCACAATCTGTTGTCTGCTTACGTCATGCACAGCAACCATATTTTAACTGTCAACTACTTTAATAAAGTTGACTACGATTTTAACTGGGCAAATCACCATAATCCTGCACCTACCACGCTAGCCTCGTTTCATAAAACTGAATCACACTCTAACATAAATTAAATAAATTTAAAACAGCATCTTCCATACTCCGTGGCGGAAATAGTTCATTAAATAAAGCGACCAGCTTGTTTACGACGTACGCCTCTTGAGCAAAAATCGGGTCCCACGCCGGCTGTCACAGCTGTAACGCGTTCGGAGAGTTGCCAGGTTCGACATTCGACCCTGGCTAACATTCTTTCTCGGTCCGTCCAAGTGAATGTCAATAAACTTCTTTAAAAATAAGCCTCGAACTTCTCCTTCAGCGCACCTCACGGCTCACGATGCATGTTCTTTCTTAGTTTATACAACGACATTTGACCAAGTAGCTCACATCTGGAATTTTTGGGGTTTTGGACCTTGTCCATCGTCATATATTCTAAAAACTAGCGAACATAACGTTTCGGAGCTCGATCTGTTTCCATCCTCAGGTGAGGGTGGAGGTATCTACGCTGTTGGGTCCCTTAGAAAGACATACTTTCAATCACTGGACAACCTACGTCAGCATAACTACAGATATTTAAACACCCGAGACCAGGCTTTGTAAATGGGAGATAACAGGAAAAAAAGGGGGGGGGCACGCGGTAGCGTAGTTGGTTGAGGCACTACGCTACAAACCGGAAGGTCGCGGATTAGAGTCCCGGTGAGGAAAACTTTTTTTCAATTGACCTAATCCTTCCATTCGCACTATGACCCTGGGGTCGACTCAGCCTCCAATAGAAATGAGTACCAAGAATCTTCCTGGGGGCGGGGGGTAAATAGCGGCCGGCGCGTAAGTCTGGTAAACTTACCTCACCTCCATCTATGAGCCGATTGTCTAGAAAATGGGGGACCCTCAACATCTCCCTACCTTACGGGTCTTCACGGCCTGTTGCACAAAAAGCACAATAAAAATTATGATAAAATTCTCCAATGAATCATATGCACCGGTTTTCATGGACTTGGTTAACTGACTAGGTTTGTTGCACAGAATTTTAACCTCCTTTACTATATTACGTCCAGATCTCCGTATGTTTCATCACAAACTTTATTGGACTTTTCCCCTGATCTCCCACTGACAAAGCCTGGTCTCAGGTATGCATATAGCTGTAGTTATACTGACACAGGGTGTCCAGTGATTGAGGTTACCTCTTTCTAAGGGACCAAAAACAGTACGTGTCTCCTCCCACGAAACCTGAGGACGGGAACGGATCAAATTTTCGAAACGATGCGTTCTCTCGTTTTTAGAACACAAGTAGTTGGACGAAGTCCAAAATCCCAGTAATTCCGAGCGTTATACACCATCGTCAGAACCCTTCAGAATCTACTCTAATTCAGAGCGTTATACACCAACGTCAGAACCCTTCAAAATCTACTCTAATTCAGAGCGTTATACACCATCGTCAGAACCCTCTAGAGTCTACTCTCATCTAGTGTACACAACATCGAATGCCAGAATAATGATAATCGATAATCTAATCAGATGTAGCTTATTTAACCCGATTCTGAAAATGTTTATCACCTGAAGAGTATTGTTCTCTGAGATGTAACGCTGTGTGCTCGGTAGACGTTCACCGACGTTTCGGAGGAAAGTGCTGCCTCCACCTCACTGCTTTAATTGTGGCCTGTTTCTTGCTGGTCTCTTGCTTGGCCTATACTTCGACCCTGAAGATGGAAGCTGTATATTCCTTGGAAAAGTCACTGAACATTTAGACAACTACAGGATGTTACGTCTCACTCTTCCTAATAATCGCTGTGAGGGACCTCAGATCCAACACGAGTCTTGTGTCATTCCATGAGCTGTTTACTCGTCTGTGGCATCGGATGAACAATCTATCTATGGCTCTATAACCCTTGTGGACCTTGGCAACTTTTTTAGTTTTTTAATCTATACACAGTCGGTAGGACTCCTCGGACGTGGGATCAGCCCGTCGCAAGGCCGCTACCTGCATACAGAACAAAAGAAACACAGACTAGACATCTACGTCTCTAGTGGTACTCGAACCCACGATCTTAGTATTCGAACGGGTGAAGACCGTTCATACATTAGACCGCGCGACCACTGTGATAGGCGGGGATTGATAAATGGGCCCCCTAAAAATATGTTCCGACCCAATTCGGTGCGGTTCATAATGGAAGAAAAATTTCGACAGGGCAAAGTAGGCAGAATATAAAGCTCATTAGCCATTTCTAACGACTAGGTACGGAATTTTTTAAAGTTTACCTCCACGTCCCCATACACCACCGAAGAGTGTTTCTTAGGCGTAAGAGTAACTCTGCCTTAACTTTCACCATCATTATGGAACTCAAGATCTGTATGCAAAACATCATACAATATTAAGCAACTCTTGGCATTACAAAATCAATAAACATTGAAACCTTACGTCATAGTGACATAGCAACGTAACTGAACTATTTGACACTATCATAAAAACTCAGGCCGCGCCATGGCTCAAGCGGTTAGTCGCTGGCTTCCCACCGCGGCGGTCCGGGGTTCGATCCCGGGGTCTTGTCAAGTGAGATTTGTCGTGGACAAAGTGGCGCTGGGGCAGGTTGTCCCCGAGTTCTTCGGTTTCCCCTGCCAATCTTCATTCCGCCAGATTCTTCATCATCATTATCACCCGGGGCAGG
Organism: Cryptotermes secundus; assembly: GCF_002891405.2. NCBI lineage: Eukaryota > Metazoa > Arthropoda > Insecta > Blattodea > Kalotermitidae > Cryptotermes > Cryptotermes secundus. Next base: position 415,131 of record NW_019729219.1, read on the forward strand.
TACAATAGGCCAATCAGTGGCCGACATGCCGAGTGGACCCAACAAGACTCCACCCCCCCCCCACTATGACAATCATAAATATTCTGGAAAACTGCTGCAGAATAAATTATTTCTTTACCGGAAGAGGTAGTGGTTATATATATATCAAAATTACGTGTTTTGCAAGAATCTGTGCTGGACAAGGCAAACCTTATTTGGCCTTGAGCCAGAGAAACAAAGAAACGGCTGTAACTAATATCCTCTGGTTGTAGCACTCGACGGTTCAGTGCAGCTAAGACCAGTTGCCATCTTACCCGTATATACGCATCACACAATTAAAACACAACGTGTGAAGTGTCCTTGTCTTCGATCTGTGTGTTCCTTGACACTAAATTGAGCTGTTAACTTGTAAATTCTCAGCCAACCGCACTGTCACTTCACATATGCATCTTAAAGAGACTAAACCACTACAGTTCAATATATGATTTAGCAATAATAACTATCCTAGAAGTAAGTTTATGGTTGAAGTAGGCCGTGACATGGCTCAGGCGGTCAGTCGCCGGCTTCCCAAACCGGTGGTCAGAGTTCGAGACCGGGTAAAGTCATGTGGGATTTGTGGCCGACAAAGTGGCACTGGGGCAAATTTTCTCTGAGTACTTCGGTTTGCCCTGCCAATTCTCATTCCACTGACTGCTCCACACTCATCATCTATCATCCGGGGCTGGTACAATAGGCCAGGTAGTGGCCAACGTACCAAGTGCGCACAGTCTCACCCCGTCCCAAGGAATTAAAAAGTTTATAGTTGAGGTTCCCACATTAACTAAAAATCAGCTCACAGATGGCGGTGAGGTGTCAACCTTATGCGCCATCCGCCCTTTACCTCCAAGAATATGCCTGGTACTCGTTTCTGTTAGAGGTTGAGGCGACCCAGGGCCATAGTGAGGCTGGAAGGATTAGGTAAATCGAAAAAAAAAATTACCTCGTTGGGTTTCGATCCCGCGACCTTCCGGCTTGTAGCATAGTGCCGCAACCAACTACGCTATCTATAAGTTCTATTTTAATATTATTTTCCCCTCTACGCCTATGTCTCTCAAGCATTTTCTATCATAATGAAATATCCCTTTAGAATTCTGCATGCATTTCTTGTCTCCGTGTGATACTTGTCCCGTCTGTATCACCGGAATACCTAATACCATTTGATAAGGTAAAGGTAAAGTTGTTTCCGTGCTTAATTAATTAGGCATTATGCCATGAAGACGTATGGGCGAATGGAGATGTAGGTCCACCATTCTTAAACATGACACTAGATGGAGGTGGTCAGCTTCACGCCCTGGCTTCTTTAAGCAGGGGGAAAGAGCTCCCGGGACCCAGTGGATAGGAGGATCGGTTGGTCCGGAGTAGAGAAAAATCTCTTTCCCCTGCAGAGAATCGAACCCCGGCCTTCAGCCCATAAGACCGTCGTCACACCGACTGAGCTATCCCCATTGGTGAAGAGTACAAATTACGAACCTCATCATTATGCTTCCTTCCACAGTCTTCTGTTACTTTCTCTCCCTCAGGTCCTGATACCCTCCTCAGAACAGTACTCTCAGACACCCTAAATCCATGTCCCTCCCGTATAGTAAGAGACCAAGTTACTGACCAATATAAAACGTCGCATATAACTTTTATTTTTAAATAGGTGTTCGGAAGATAGAAATAGACAATACAGAACTTAATGGCAGCAAGAATTTTCCGAATTTATTCTGTTCTTAAGGGTCCGCCTCTGTGGTCTAGTGGTCAGAGTTCCTGGCTACATATACAAAGGTTCCGGTTCGATTCCCAGCTCTACGAGATTTTCTGAGAAGTAGTGGGTCTGGAATGGGGTTCACTCAGTCTCATGAGGATAACTGAGGAGATATTTCAAGGAAATATTGGCTCCGGTCTAGAAAAACGAGATTAACGGCCGTGGGGATTGCTTGAGCTGACCATGTGACACCCTCTATCCGCTAAGGTTGGAACTAACTTCGCCGACAAGCGGCGGTCACTCGGTCGGTATAATTCGCTTACGGACTACAGGCCAGGGAGTTTGATTTGTTTGTATTCTTCTCTTAAGAACAGAAAAACATGAAAAGAGGAACAGGGGACGAGGGGAAGAACTTCATCGAGTTGCACCGACTCCGATGAGCTCCAGGTTCGAATCCCACCAGAGACAAGAAACAAATTATTCTCATTTGTTTGCGTCATTTTGTCCCTGAAGATAATTGGGATTAATTTCCATCTGAAGGTTCCGACCACCCGTCTTAATAGCAGCAAAAGCCTCTCCTATCGAAAGCCCAAGGCTGCAACAACACTTTGCCAGTTTCATGTAAACACACACCAGAGTCTCTCTATTACGAATATATAAGAGGTACAGTCACTGTATTAATTTTCATTGCGGAGTGAATCGTACTTTTATGTTAAAGTGTGTGCTAAAGAAAATTAAAACAGACAAATGTAACTAAATGTGTGAAATTTCTCAGTTCTTGATCATCTTCTCGCACATCTCACGTGGTAATTAACAGAAACGGGAAACCTGTGACAGCAGTTAATTTTTCAGACGACAATTTGTTAGCCATTATCAATTTTCTGCGTATGTCGAGTGTATGAGCGGCGTGATAAATAAAATATTATATCGTAAAGGCAAAGTTGCTTCAGTGCTTAATTAAACACTACATGAATACGTATGGTGGAGTACAGGTGTAGTACCAGACATTTTAAACTCCGAAAAGCTGGTAAATGTTATTGGTCAGCTTCTCGCAAGGTTTGCCAACCCCGAGGAAAGAAATTCCAGTTGACTACATAGTGGACAGAAAGCCAAGAAATACCTAGATCCCGTCAGGTGGCAGCGACGAAGAAAAACGTCTATCCACGTACCGGGAATTGACCTTCGGTCGTCGAGATTGTAACCCAAACGCTATACTAACTGAGTTTCCCCGACCCCTAAACATGAAATGTATATATTCATCAGAATACGAACAATCCTTATATACAGAAGTCCTATGCTTGCTATTCTGTCCTTGTGTATGTTGGTAAATAAGTTATGAAAAGGAACTTAAAATGGCAGCACTGAAAGATATCCTCTAGTCGCTATTGAACTGTCCAGCATTGCTACAAAATTCTCTAGGTGGCAGCACCATTCAGTGCACACAGTTAGTCTATCAAGTTTGGCATCTTAGCCTATCCTCCCACAACTTTTAAAATTAATGAGGTTAGATATATTAGACGAAGTTTGTTTTTAATAATTTCCCATCGAAATTATAAGGGATTTTGTGTCAGTGCAGTGCACAACTGAGATGAAGTATCCTTTTTGGGTGGGGGCCACGCCATAGCTCAAGCGGTTAGTCGCTGGCTTCCCACCGCGGCGGCCCGAGTTCGATGCCGGGTCTGGTCAAGTGGCACTTGTGGTGGACAAAGTAGGGCTGCGGCAGGTTTTCTCCGAGTACTTCGGTTTCCCCTGCCAATCTTCATTCCACCAATTGCTCCACAATCACCCTCATCTATCATCTGGGGTTGGTAAAATAGGCCAGAAATGGCCGCAGTATTAGGGACTTAGTCCCACCCCACTAGCAATAACAAAATGAGATGTATCCTTTTTAGGTGATCGTGCTATAACTCATGCGGTCAGTCGCTGGCTTCCCACGGCGGCGACCAGGGTTGAAGTCCGGGTCATGTCATGTGGGGTTTGTGGTGGACAAAGTGGCGCTTGAGCAGGTTTTCTGCCAATTCGCATTCCACCAATTGCTCCACACTAATCATCATCATCATCTATCATCTGGCGCTGGTACAATATGGCAGGGTGTTTTGAGAACAGGTCGTTGATGAGAATATTTGGACCGAAGAGAGATGAAGTAACAGGAGGTTGGGGAAAAATGCATAATGAGGAGCTTCATAACTTGTACTCTTCTCCAAGTGTAATTGAAATGATCAAGTCAAGAAGGAGGAGGTGGGCAGGGATTGTAGCACGAATGGGGGAGAAAAAGAATGAATATAGGATATTGGTGGGGAAGCCAGAAAGAAAAGGACCACTGGGGAGATCAAGGTGTAGACGGATGGAAAATAGTAAACTGGATCTTAGAGAGACAGGATGGGATGGTATGGATTGGATAGATCTGGCTCAGACTAGAGACCAGTGGAGGGATCTTGTGAACACGGTAATGAACCTTCGGGTTCCATAAAATGCTGGGAAATTCTTGAGTAGCTGCAGATTTGGCTTCTCCTCAAGAAGGGCTCAGCTCCATCAGTAAGTAAGTAAGTAAGTAAGTAAGTAATTAAGTGGCCGCAGTACCAAGTGGATTCAGTCCCACCCCATGAGAAAAGTAAATAATCCTTTTTAGACCCTTATTGTGCGGAATCCAACGTACAAACCGTAGAGTCTTCTTCTTCTTTATTCCTGTTACCCCCACATGGAGTACAGGGCATCCGTGAAACGTTTCGTTTCACTTAAGTTTCTTAATCTAAGACAGTGAGTAGGACTCCTTGGATGGGGGATCAGACGGTACTAGACCGCTACCTAACACAAACACAGAATAAACACAGACATCCATACCTTGAGTGGGATTCGAACCCACGATCCAAGTTTTCAAGCTAGAGAAGACATTTCATGCCTTAGACCGCGCGGCCACTGTTATCAGCAAAAGGTAGAGTGCGCCTGTAAAATTTTCCGCATCCTGAGAAATTCTCATTTACGTGATTAATCAGCTGATGATGTCTTAGGATTGCTTCATGATAGAAGCACGCAAATGCATTAACATTTCTCTCCGAACAACTCCTTTATGCTTCATTATCACGAAGTGCAAATAGATCAAGTCTGGCGGTGTTTTCCACGTCCTAAGCCACTCAAATTCGAAGTCAGTGCTGTAAGACGAAGGCGAGTTCAGTCCACACTGTCTCGCACTAACACCGATTTCACATGCCGTTAACATTTCTCAAAAACGGCCCATCGTATGACAAAACATGAATAAATATTATGTTAAGATATTTTGAGTATGTGCTCCCAGAAGCCTCCATTCACAGTTCAGACGTCGGAGAGATCGTCTGTAAGGGTTGAGCTTGTTATCTTTTCAGTCCTCAGACATCAAGCCATCACCTTCTTTGCTTTCCAGGACCACGTCTTCCTACCTGGTTTTAATATCTGGCCCAATTTGTTGCACAGGAAACCCTGTGAATGCCACTCTTGCTCCTACATTGTGTGTAACAGAGATTTACCTAAAACATAACAAGTTACACACACCAGACAGTGTGCATAACACTGAGATATCCTACATCTAGAAAGCACATTTTATGTGGTAAAAGGTAAAGTTACCCTTGTGCTTAACTAGTTAAGCACTACGCCATGATGGCTTATGGGGGAGTGGATGTATAGGTCCATATTTTCTTGACGTCGGAACTAGCTGGAGGTGAGTGGTCAGCTTCACGCCCCGGTCACTTTGCCCCCGGGGAAAAAAGTCCTCGGTATTCACTGGATAGGAATTTGGGTGAGTCCCAAAGCCGGTCTGGATTTATCATATTTTATACGCTATTTCATAAAATGAATAAAAGCTAGTTTATCATCGTGCCGTAATATACGTAGTATATATTTGCACGGTGTGTGTACCTATAAAACAACACATCTGTATTTAGGATAAATTAACATTAAATTTCATTATGAACTCCTAACAGGGAAGAAAGCGGCTAGGAAGTATATGTACTCCAATGGATTCACATCTTTAACATGGGGGCACTCGGTAGCGCAGGTGCTTGACGCACTATGCTACAAGCCGGATGGTCGCACGTTCGAGTCCCGATGAGGTGGAATTTTTTCAATATACCTAATCCTTCCAGTCGCACTATGGCCCTAGGGTTGACCCAGCATCTAACAGAAAAGGGTAAAGGGCAGCCGGTGCGTAAGGTTGACAAACTTACCGCCATCTGTGAGCCGACGGTCTAAGATAAGATATGGGAGCCTAGACGTCTCACAACTCTATGGGCCTTCACGGCCTGTTACAAGGATAACATATCAGAGCTAATCCTAGACATGCTCAATATTTATACAAAAAGAAACAAGTAAAGATGCGCGCGCATCTAATTCAGCATCATGCAACGAAGACTAAGAGGGGATGCTGCTAGATATGCAGGCATTCTTAACCATGGCACTGGATGAAAATGGCCAGTTTGACGCCCCGGCTGCTTTACTAGAGGACAAAAAGCCTCCGGTATACACATAAGAAGTTGTGTGGTACCGGAAGATGTTCTGAACGCGCTCGTGAATAGAACACTATGTACCGTGCGGAGAATCAGAAGCCACCTGTGCAGCCCCTAACGCACACACAATACTGAATGACCTGTCCAGGTTAGCTTCAAATGTATACAATAAAAATTCACAAATTAATCAGCGTCCGTTCTATTTATACGTAGTATATTACATAACCTCCAGAACTCAAATGAGAGACCAGATGAGCCCCAGAATTGGTCTGGGCGCGGCGAAAAGAAAAATCCTGATCCTTCCAGGGAATCGAAACCCGGTAGTCTAGACTGTAGCCCAGTGAATGTACCAGTTGAGTCATTAAACCTTTACAGCATTAAATAAACTATATTATTCGAGAAATGTGAAGTTAATTCATGTTTGAGAATAGGGTGTTGAGGAAAATATTCAGATGTGGGAACGACAGTAACAAATCAAAATTTTATTCATAAGGAAATTAAGGTGGAACTAAATTCGAGTAATGCTTGCTACCATTCACTCCAGAACCTCTTGTCTTCAGGTCTGCTGTTTAAAAACATAAAAAGTACAATATACACAACTAAAATTCTGCCTGTGGTTTTGTATGTGTGTGAAACTTAGTCTCTGACGTTACGGGAGGGACATAGACCGAGGGTGTTGGAGAAGATGGTGTTGAGAATATTTGGACCGAAGAGAGATGAAGTGACAAGAGGTTGCAGAAAACTACATAATAACTTGTACTCTTGTCCGAGTATAATTAGAATGATGAAGTCAAGGAGGATGATTTGTGCTGGGCATGTAGCACGAATGAGGGAAAATTAATGCATATAGGATATTGGTGGGAAAACCAGATGGAAAGAGACCGCTGCGAATATCTAGGCGTAGGTGGGTGAACAGTTTTAAAATGGAGCTTAGAGAGATAGAATTGGATAGTATGGATTGGATTGATCTGGCCAAGGATAGGGACAAGTGGAGGGCTTTTGTGAACACGGAAATGAACCTTCGGGTTCCACAAATTGCTGGGAAGTTCTTAAGTAGCTGCACAACTGGCTGCTTCTCAAGAAGGGCTCTGCTCCATGAAAGAGTGAAGTATTAAATCGGGTATATTCTTCCTTATAGAGCATCCATGGCTCCACTCTTACACACAGAAGCATAAGGGTTTCTCAGATGCCCTAATTAACTGCAGAAGTCACAGATGCTGGTCTTAGTTATGCAACTGCCTGCCATGTGATAGTGATAGATGTTCCTATGCTTCAGTCGGCATTGCAGCGTCGAGCTTAGTCGAAAATGAATTCCCTACGCTGAGAGAGTGCTTACTCAGTGAAACGGTGACTTAGTGTATATGATTGAATAAATGGAGCCTCTATCTGGGCAAACTGTAACTAGAGATGGGAACTGTTTATTTCGATGGCTATGCTCATTTCTTGCATTAGATACTCTTCAGAATGATGTGCGACTGCGTACAGTGCGGTCGCATTTTATGCGAATTTGAAAGTGTGTGATATTATGTATTAATAAAGTCTCATTTTATGCGCAAAGTTTGAAAAAAATGTGAAGCCCAAATAATTCGGCAAGAATCACGTATGTGTTTCAAAACTTGTCTTGAATTATGTGAAGTCTTCAGGAACGGATCCCTCGCATAAAATGCGACTGCAATGTACTGAAATAAAAGAAGCCTCAACATGTATTTGGGGAGAGAATGGAATGTATGGCGGTAGTGTGGAACTAACAGCTATTATTGAAATATATAAAGTGTCTGTCAGTGTTTATTTTCCATCTGAAGGCCATATCACTCCGCCTTAGAAAGCTATAGTTTGTTATGACTGAAGGAATTGGGTCTCTTTTTTAGTGCCGAACTAGAACTAGAAGTGGTCACTGTGATGCCCATTGTTATACAGTGGGTGAGAATTCTTAACAAAGTTCGTTTTTCATAAGAGAGCTCTGCCAAAGAAATTTCATCTAGACAGAAGCAGCATGTTGTTATTCTGTAAGTTCAATATTCGTACGCACGTATAACTGCAGCTATGTTTGAAAAGCTTTTCAATTAGAGGTTAGACATTTCAGAACGTTTTTTTCTTTAGAATCTCCCCTTGAAAGTTTGCGATACTTTATGCTCTTGTGTTCTCAAGAAGGACACAATCCATGGAATCAGTTGCTTAGTTTATGATTTTTTAATGTGTATAATTATGCGATAAACATCTCGCTTAAGGTCACGCAACAACAGGACGAATATTTATAGCTCGCTGCTAGGCAACAATCAGCACGCCTATGGACTGTGCGAGATGGCTATCACGTGAGTTGTTTTCTGTTTGATCTGCGTTACGCAACAATAGAGGGGGTGTGCTTTCTGCGTGTGGTCCGTGCCAAGAGGATAAGAGAATACGGGAATGGGAATTGACTTCACTTGAGTTCCGCATTTCCAAGGGAACAGCTGTGTGGCCAGAAGAATTAGAAGACTTAGTGTGTGACGTTATACAGTATGTGCTATAGTTACAGTAATCTTGAGAGTGTAAGAGCTAATTGTAGTTACGACTAGTGAAGATCCAATAAACTGATTCACCAATCCAACTCCGCGCCTTGGTCACTGAAACACGCGACAATATTATTAAATAATGGTTGTTTATATAAATAGTGCAATATATGAGCATGCATTAACTTACGGATCAGAATGTTGAGTAATACACTAGACAGTTGAATCGATACCCGCAGAATTAATTGTGAAGACATTCACGATTCACTATGTTGGGCGACTTTCTAACGCGAGGTGCAATATATAAATATTGGACGTAACGTAGAACACTGTCAGGGGAATAGAATATAAAATACTCCCATTGTAGAGATTCTATCACAGTTGGTCAGACAGAACAACTGACTTTCCTTCGATATATTTCACTTTTCCTTACATATGAAAGGCTTCTCTTACTATTCTGTCAGTATGAACCTTCGTTGTATACGTTACTGTCAGAGTTGGTAACAGTTAAGTGTAGGAAGAGAAAACGACTAAAAGCTTTTTCAGGTTTTTTTTTTTAAGTTCCTTGGGGTGGGGTGAGACTGAGTCCACTTGGTACATCGGCCACTGATTGGCCTATTGTACCAGCCCCAGATGATAGATGATGAGTGTGGAGCAGTCGGTGGGCTCGAACCCAGGCCGCCTGAGGTATGGCATGACCGACTAAACGGTGTCCTCCAGTTCTTGATGCAGTGTCCGCGTTTGCCAAAAAAGGTCCTCTCGACAGCAGCCTACTGTTACTCTATGAAAAGGCAGTCATGGCAGAACTTTTGAAGATACTGATGTCAGACGTCTTGATGAGGTTAGTTTTAACAAATTTTCCGTTGGGACTTGAACTGGCTTTAAGCTAGTACGACAATATTGACCACGAGTACTTGTAATTTAAATGTTATGATTGTCCATTACGTGTCAGCACAGCGTGCTCTGGAGTATGAATATGAAATGCCGCATCAGAACAAAAGCAGCCCATACGCGGCGTTTACATAAATCAATAAAAGTCATATAAACAGATTCGTCTTTTCACACGAGAGTTTTTTAACATGTACAATGTATGTGGTGACATAAGTACTACATTCATGAATAGTTGGTAGGTATTTATAGTGGGCTAACAGCGGTCAAAACAACTCATCTATAGTAATATAATAAATTAGGAATAGATTTGTCTAAAACTTAGAAACCACAATTATGCTTCTTTAAACAAATGGCACGGAATAAAATTATAATCCGGAGGACATATCTGCAACATGCTATGTATACGAAACTAATGAATATATTTTCACGAAGAATATGATATAATTTAAAGTGCATTTAACTTTATGGTGGATGTTATTAATATTTCATTCATTCGGTCATCAATGGCTCTACAGCCCTTTTGTTGGGCCCTGGCCCTTTCTTCAGTTTCGTAATCTTTTTTACACAGACGGTATGACTCCCTGGACGAGTGATCAGCACGTCGCAAGGCCGCTACCTACATACAGGACATCACAAATACAGAGTAAACGCACACGCAAACATCCATGCCTTGAGTGTGATTGGAACCCACGATCCCAGCGTTCAAGCGAGCTAGAACAGTTCATGCCTTAGACCGCGCGGCCACTGGGATCGGCGTTACTAATATTTACATATGTTTATTTTATGTAACAACACTGAATCTACTTTACTCGATACATGTTACTACGTTTATTGCTATTTGGAGCAGTTACTGTCTCGCAGTCGGTATCCGCTTAAGATTTTAAGGTGAGTTCTTTCCTAACTCGTTATTTTACCGTACCACAAACTTTCAGACACTACACTCTCCACTTCTTTCGTTTCCTCTCTGCAATGCGCCGAAGACTGCGAACACAACCTGCTTCACGTCTGCTTTTATCTGCAGTGGACACACGTGTGCACTACACTAACCTCACGTCTTAGTCGCTGGCTTTCCATCGCGTCGGCCTGGGTTCGATCCCGGGTCCGGTCAAGTGGGATTTGTGATGGACAATGTGGCGCTGGGGCAGATTTTCTCAGAGTATTTCGGTTTCCCCTGCCAATCTTCATTCCACCAAATTCTCCATCATCATAATCACCAGGGGCAGGCTACAATAGGCCAATCAGTGGCCGCCATGCCGAGTGGACCCAGCTGGACTCCACTCCACACTAAGCGAAATAAAAAAAAAAACAAAAAAAAAAACTCACGTCGTCTCTATGCTGCAGCTCAGCTGAACTCNACACTAAGCGAAAAAAAAAACTCACGTCGTCTCTATGCTGCAGCTCAGCTGAACTCACTGCACTGCCCCCAGCTAGAACTGTTCCGGCTTCTTTCACAGACGCGGCCACATTTCGGGAAGATTCCTGACAATTATCGAGCAACTTCGGCTGTTACTGTCATCTGACGGCTACCAGACGTCCCGAAGGAGTGGTCTCGATTTTTCGAAACACAGAGACGCGCGCAGGCCGGGAAGCAACCCTCCACCCATACTCAGATAAAGATAAATTATGAATGATTCATTAGAAAACTGCAGAAGACTTAGTATGATCCTATTTTAATATACAATGCCATGACACATTTAACGTAATGAGGACAACAAAAAAAAACTGCTTCAGTCTGGATAGCTCACCTCCGAACCTCTGTGGTCTAGTGGTCAGAGTTCCTAGCTACATATCCAGAGGTTCCGGGTTCGGATTCCTACGCTACCAGATTTTCTGAGAAGTAGTGGGTCTGGAACGTGGTCCACTCAGCCTGGTGAGGATAAATTAGGAGCTATTTCAAGGAAATAGCAGCTCCGGTCTAGGAAACCGAAATTAACGGCCGTGGAGCTTCGTTGCGCTGACCACGCGACACCCCTTAACCGCTAAAGTTGGCACCAACTTTGCCGACAAGCGGCGATCGCTCGGTCAATATAGTTCGCTTGCGGACGTAAGCTACGGAGTTTGTTTTGGGTTATAAACAATCAAGATGAGATCACCAATACTGTCTATATATACACATATATATAGCGTTTTCGCGAAAGATATAAATGACTGTGCGTGTTACTGATGTCCGTATTGTGTTCTGTTCAAATGTGACATTTCAGAAAGTACGAAGACAAGCAAATCGAAGTTCTGACGTGTGTTTATTAAGCCGTAGCAAACTTGTCGCACGTCGCACATCTGCAGGCGGATTATATATTTTCACCTCTAGGCTAAAACCAATTAAGTGAATAATGACAAACTTCTTCTTATGAAAAATGAAGGTGGGGTTGGGTTGGGTCCCTTTACGGCATATACCGTAAAATTCTGAGTTCGGAAATATGTCGAATGCTGGAGTATGTTTTCTGGTATCTAAGTATTCGTTAGCTCCAGTTTTATACTTGACATACAAATTAAGTTGGCGTACTGACCACAGAACCAGAACTTTCAATCGAAGCAATAGCAATCCGTCCCAAAAATTAAATATTAACATAGTTAATATTCATTTAACACAGATACTCACCAGTTACATACTAAATAATGTCACATGTATCAGTGACTAAACACGGAGTTCGGATTAGTAATTGGATTTATTAACAACTTACAGGTCGTAACTACAATTAATTATTATGTTACTGCTGCTTTACACAATTTACAATCACTCCACACTACTCTCTTCAATCTATCTGCACTAGTCTTCATGCATTTATAACACAGGAACTGTAACAGTCTCACTGAACTACACACTCAATTTATTACACATAAATAAAATCTAATCTCACGTTAAATCCTCACAGGCTGAGCTCTTGTACTCTTCTGTATTCCTAGGTCCAGTTCGCTCTGAACTTACAGCTCACCACTCTCGCTATATAGCAGCGGAACGGACATGGACCTACAGTAAACACATATCCTGTGATCGCTCTCCAGCCAGTCTATTGGCTCGTCGGTCGGATCTACAGAAAAAACAGTTTCTTCTAGTGTTGCATACTGGACCGTGTTTACAGAGCTGTTGCCTGGCAACGCGTTGATCAAATCCGTTACAACACTGTTTCCCTTCAAGCTGCAAAGTTGCTACACAGTAACTGAATTATTAATTTTAAATAATAATTTAAGAATAATACGAAAAAAGTAATAAAGCCCAAAATATCTTGAAGTACCTAACAACAGAAATAAATTCTTATGTGGAAGAAACGAGGTAAAAGTGATTCCAGCAGTTACGTCAACTACAGCCAAATTCAAATAATTGACATCCTTCGTATACAATTTGTAAATTATCGGCAGAAATTGGCTCGTCTGACAACAGCACATTCACAGCGAATTATTACGCGAAATTTCATTTGAAGTGTACTTAAGAACACGTCATGCTCCTGACTCACTGGTACAGCTGCACTGTAAAATGATGAAATTAAATAATAATTACAGTAATCAACTATAATTAAAAATGTCACTACAGTGACACTGTTAGTGTCAACGATAGTGCTAATGCACTGAAAATTAGGAATCATGGCAATCAGTTAGGGAGGTTTGCATAGCGGTAACAATCCAACCTAGTATTCGAGACGTGTTCGGTTCGAATATCGAACTCGACACGGACTAATCTGATAGAGGATTTTCGTGGTTTTCCACAGTCCCTTTAGGCAAATAGTAGGACAGTACCTCGATTAAGCCACGATCGCTTCCTCCTAAATCCTTTCCAGTTTTTATGATAGGCAATACTCTCAACCGTTGTATCCTATATGTAATAAGTAAAATAACAATTACTTTCCTTCAAAGACAACAATTTTAATAATAAAATAAAGCCTTTACATGTTTCGACCAATGATGACTATTATCGGCAGGCGCCCTCAGATGATGTCTACAATTGGCCGAAACATTTAAAGGCTTCATGTTATTATTATTAAAAAATATTGTTGTATTCAGTGGAATTTAATCATAATTTTACTTATCATCTTTCATCAGCCATCGTACCATTGGACGCTATACAGTTTAGTCACTGACAGCCTCGTAAACTAGCCCACTTATAAATAAATAAATAAAGGATGTAGGAAAATGAGTCGTCCTACAGCTTTTTCTACCGGAAACCCCAGAAGAAGCAACTGAGGACCGAATCTTGGGTTCCCTTAGGACACTCCTGCTTTCGGAAGTGTCATGAAAAAAAAAAAGTACGCAACGGCCTCATGTCAAATGTAAGCATTCCATGGCGACGTTCTTTAGCCCGTTGGCCAGAACGAACCTTTAATTTGTGATGTTTATACCATAGCAGTCGTAGGTGTGGTTGTATTCTTTCGTGCGTTTTAAGGAGTGGTAAAATTAATTTAGGAGCGTTTGGCAATAGGTGGAACTGTTTAGAACACGGACGGTGCCTACAGCTATACCACGGCCCCGTGTCTGTTACTACGTCATCAGTGACTGCTTCAGATGACATGGTAATGGCAGGTAGAGAGGTTTTCCTACAGGCCTCAGTAAGCACTGCAAAACGTTCAGTTTTCTCCATTTCAGCTTTGGATGAATGCTCAAAGGGAACTGGCATTTTTAATTTGGATTTTAAGTAAATGGAAACATCGCCTAAGCCTAATTTTAACCGAAGAGTAATGTTTCGTAATGAATGCAATTTGAAGTCTTAAGGCGCGTCCACATTACTCGTGCTCTTGTGACTCCCTATGCTCGCAAGTAATGTGGGCGTTATGACAAGTCACGAGACAAGTAAATTTTAAATTTTTAATTTAAAAACTATAGCCAATAAATTAAAATACGACTACAGCCTATACACACTACGAGTAAATATACGGATCCTCACGCGCCGAAGCCTGGCGAGCAACTGAAGTAGTGTGGACGAAGATTTACGAGCACAAGTAAAAGCCAGACGAGTCTCCCCATGATCACAAGCCTGGCGAGCACGAGCACGAGCAAGAGCACGAGTAATGGTGACGCGTCTTTACAGACCGGTGAAAAATTAAGTTGTGGTTTCAGTTGGTATAGCGACGGGCTATGGGCTGGACGGCTGGGGTTCGAGTCTCGAAAAGGGCAAGAGATCTTTCTCTACTCCACAGCGTCCAGACGGACTCTGGGGCGCACCCAACTTCCTATCACCTATTCAATGGGTACTGGGGCTCTTTCCTCAGAGATAAAGCAGCGGGGGCGAGAAGCTGACCACTTACTCCTCCTATTGCCAAGGCCTCCTCTCCCCCATACGTCTTCATGGCGTGGAACTCAACTGAGCACAAGATGATTACGAAAGTTTCGGAGAAACATGCTGCTTCCATATTCAGGCTAGGGGTGTAATGTTCAAGTATATTCCGTCTCGCAATTGAACACCGTCCCTTATGAACATGCAGTTCAGTCCAATCTATATTTACTATTTACATGCTAACTTAACAGCCTAAAGGCCGATTACAAAGTGAGCACGAGTGAAGAAAGGAAAAGAAAAACACACATAAGGCAAGAGTAATAACATTACAAGTAATTTCAGTGTGAAGAGTGGATGTATTAATGGTGGGAAAGCCAGAAGGAAAGGGAACACTGGGAAGACCAAGGCGTAGGTGAGTGGATAATATTAAAATGGATCTTAGAGAGAAAGGATGGGGTGGTATGAATTGGATTGATCTGGCTCAGGATAGGGACCAATGGAGGACTCTTGTGAACACGGTAACGAAACTTTGGGTTCCACAAAATGCCGGGAAATTCTTGAGTAGCTGTAGAATTGGCGGATGCTCAAGAAGCGTTCAACTCTACAAGTAAGTAAGTACGTATGTGAAACTGAACAACTTCGTGCCACCGTTTGGATGTCCTCAGACAGCGAATACTTTCCTATTCCACATCGGTGCTACCGCTAATGTCGCGAGCTTATGCAACAAAACGACGCTATTTACACTGCAGCATAATGCCCAATGGGAGCTTTTGTGGGCAAGGTAATATGCCTTCTCGTACAGGGGAATTTCTTAACCAGATGGCAGACTAGCAGCTTCACAATAACTCTGCTCCACAGAGTTAGTGTCAACTGCAGAAGCCATGTACGGGAAGATACATAATTATGAACATCGAGTGAAGGACCAGTAAGGATGTAGACGATCGTACCGTGTTTGAAGGTACTATATCGGCATTCGCCTGGAGGGACTAGGGAAAACTACGGAAAACCTCAGTCTGTTTAACATCAACCTGACTGAGATTCGAACTGTGTATCCACCAAATACAAATGTACAGCGTTACCGCTACACTAACCTGCTCGGCATAAGGTCCTTTTCGGACCCAACTAATCAGGAATAGTCAACAGTTCTGGGAATGACGCTTTCCTAAACAATAAAAATATTGGCATGCATGTACAAAATAATTGCTGTTCTTCTAGCCTTTGTTTACCGGCTTGCGAAGAGATAGGATATCACAAATAGACGTTAAAGACTTCTGGCAATGACCACAAGCAGCACTAGGGCACTCGTACGCACAGGTGATAGGAGGCGACGGAAATAAAACGCCCTCACTTGCACAATTGTGCGCTCATGGCTGATAGAGGCCGTGGTACTTCGTGACGTAACTGATGACGTAGGCTCCGGTCTCAATGCCAGTGACGTCAATGACGAGGATGCGGGCCCTGCCAAGCAAGGGTAATTGCAAGCGTGGCACGGATTCGTGTTTTCTTCTGCGTCCTTGTTAAACGTAATGTTAATACGATTCCGCTGCAATCCACTTGGCACTGTTTTCAGGCCGCAAAGGATCTAAAGACCACAAGAAACAGGCTTCTAAGCCTATGTTGGCCGCGCCATAGGTCAAGAGGTTGGTCGCTGGCTTCACACGGCAGCGGCCCGGGCTCGAGCCCAGGATTTGTGGTGGACAAGTGGCGCTGGGGCAGGTTTTCTCCGAGTACTTCGGTTTTCCCAGCCAATCTTCATTCTACCAAATTCTTCATCAACATAATCACCCGAAGCAGGTTCAATAGGCCAATCAGTGGCTGACATGCCGAGTGGACCCAGCTGGACTTCACCCCCTAATATGCGAATAAAAAACCCTATATTACAATTCCAGCTAATTTATAAATGGGGGCGAAAAGAGTGTTAAGTAATAAGCCAGTGGAAAAAAATGATAGTTTTAAATACCTGGAACATAATAATATCGTTAATCCTTGTATAGATCACATAACGCTGCAAGGCACACAGAAGATTAATCCTTCAACAAGAAAATGATAGGAAACCAGTAACGGAAGATCTTCTAAAAGATATTTCAAGCGTAATATCTATAATATATTTTTTCTTTGGCACTACAGCCCCAGTGGGCCTAGACCTACCTCCATGAACTTCTCCGTTCACTTCGGTTTTTCTAGATCTTACACATTCGGTAGGACTCCTTGGACGGGAGATCAGCTCGTCGCAAGGCCTCTACCTGTACACAAACACAGAAAAACGCACACACACACACTAACATCCATGCCCTGAGTGGGATTCGAACACACGATCCCGGTTTCCAAGCGAGCGAAGGCAGTACACTCCTTGGACCGCTCGGCTACCGTGACCGGCTAATGTTCATAACATGCTNAATTGAATATGCCACTTACTTTGAGGGTTGTAAGAAAAAAAGTAAAAACTGTAATATTAAACAATTATAAATTCGAAATTTGATACCTTAAATATAATTCTAGGTATTTTGAGAAATATCATTAGAATTAGGAATTATAACACCTCATAATAATTTTCTTCACATTTATTCTTAAGGACGCGAAAATAAGGCGACCCATTTTTTCTAACAAGCTGTATTTAGCGGGGGGGGGGTATCTCACATTATGTTCGGGGCAATATTGTACATCGTCTATTTTTCTTCAAATACTTTAATCTGCATCAGCTGTAATGGAAATATAAGTGAACCTCACTTGAAGTTATGGTATTCTGGGATCTTACATTGTGTAGTCACGTCAACCTGTCTACAGTACTGTATAATTAGAATGATCAAGTCAAGGAGGATGAGATGGGCAGGGCATGTAGCACCAATGTGGGAGAAGAGGATTCCATATAGGATATTGGTGTGAAAGCCAGAAGGAAAGAGACCACTGGGAACACCAAGGCATAGGTGGGTGAACAATATTAAAATGGATCTTAGAGAAAGAGGATGGTATGATATGGATTGGATTGATCTGGCTCAGGATAGGGACCAGTGGAGGGCTCTTGTGGACATGGTAAAGAACCTTCGGGTTCCATAAAATGCTGGTAAATTCTTGAGTAGCTGCAGAATTGGTGGCTCCTCAAGAAGGTCTCAGCTCCATGAATAAGTAATGTCTACAATACTCACCACCGTCCGGGTTTCGAATCTCATTCGGCTTCGAATTAATTTTGTGCTGACTCTTTTCAATTCTTCAGAGGTCAAATTTCCATCCATTGTTTACCCGACATCTAGTGAGCGTACTTACGCACTTTTTAAGTCCTTACTATCAATAATACCAATATGGACGCCGCAATTGTGACTCAATGATATTGGCCTTGGCCTGTGAAATTCTCTCTCAAAGGGATAGTGCCATATGATGTAGAAATCGCAAGGAGTAAGGTCCAAGAAATGGTCGCGCCATAGCTGAAGCGGTTAGTCGCTGGCTTCCCACAGCTGCGGGTCTGGTTCGATCCCGAGTCTGGTCAAGTGGGATTTGTGGTGGACAAAGTGGCGCTGGGGCGGGTTTTCTCCGAGTACTTCGGTTTCCCCTGCCAATCTTCATTCCACCAAATTCTCCATCATCATAATTAGCCGGGGCAGGTCAATCAGTGGCCGCCGTGCCGAGTGGACCCAGTTGGACTCCGCCCCCCACTAAGCGAATTAAAAAAAATCCAGGGATCTAGGGAGTCAAAGAGTCGGTCATATTCCTCATATCCGAGACTCCAGCAGGCAATATTGTACCTTCTGCACTTTATACGCCATTTTATTTTAACAGTGATAAGCGATATTCGCGCCTGATACGTTGCAGTCGATGTTGCCAATAAAAAGTTTATGAGTTCCCTCCTTGTTCTGTAGCTGTTCGACGTTCATATCTGTAACGGTTTCGAAAATACACTAATTTCTTTTCACCTGAATCATTTACAATAACCTTTATTTGCTTTATGCCCAATAACTTTAGCGTAAATGGCCTCTAATGCGCAGAATCTGATCACTAAATTGTATAACACTAATTTACACTTCCTTCAAGTTTCACTACACGTATAAGTGACTTTAAAATAAATCAGGTGACATACCTTACGTACAGAAATTCTTGCTCTGTAACTTGGATCCTTAAATAAAGCAATTCCCCTTCCCCCTCACAGATGTCTCTGAGACCGTGCGTCTGAAGCACACAGCATAGGTGCCGAAGTGCTCGACACGGGCAAGCGGTACCTTGTTCACCTTGCACAAGCAGCCAAGTGTTAGTGCCGCAGGAGAACGAAATGAAGCCAGTTTCGTGCAGTTGCTTGTTAACAGTCTCTGACATGCTATTAAAATCAAGGCTATATTGTGAATTCGAAGCACAACGCGGGCTGGGGTCAAAACCATCTTCCAATATTTACAAGCGAAACTACGTGACGGGTATCGATTAATTTTGTTTTGAAAATTCGAGCTAAATCTGTCGGATGAAATGATTTTGATTATTATTGGTCTGTTATGGAGCCGAGATAGCGTAGTCGGTATAGAGACTGGCTACGGACGGGACGATTGAGGGGCCGGTGCTCGAGTCCCGGTAAGGTCAGGAATTTTCACTTCTCCAATCGTCCAGACCGGCTCTGGGGTCCACCAAACTTCCAATGCAATGGGGGTAAAGCGGCCGGGACGTGAAGCTGACCACTCGCCTCCAACTAGTGCCGAGGTCAAGAAAATGCGGATCTATACATCCACTCCCCCATACGTCTTCATGACGTAGTGCTTAATTAGTTAAGCACAGGGACAGCTTTACTTTTTTTGGTATATTATAGCTTTAGCTTATAACAGAAATGAAAAGAAACATGTTTCATTCTGAAAATAGGTTCAATTGATGAAAACAGCACATGGCATATTACCTATTTCGTACATGTTTAGAAATGTAACTTCAAATTTCGACATTTCATGCATGTTTATCCGACGAAACACTAGCAACAACACTTGATGTCAACAGACTCTAATGTCTATATTCAGTCTGCTCAACGAGCTTCAACGGAATTTGCGACTGCAATTGCTATCGAAGCTGTTAACAATCTCTGGCAACAATTGTGTTGCAGCTAAGACACGCGAACATAAAGGAAGGGAATGTGTGGAAAAAAAAGGAATATTAAATTGGGTGCTTCTTATCAATCAATAGAGAAATTATTTTGAATTCATCCTTTCAAATACACGAGATTCTTAATCGGCCAAGCCAATTTTTCTCCGTGGCCTATAGCCCGCAAGGGAACTATACCGACCGAGCTACCGCCGCTAGTCGGTGAAGTTAGTGCCAATTTTTGTGGACAGAGGGTGTCATGTGGTCAGCGCAACGGATCCCACGTCCGCTAATTTCGGTTTTCTAGACCGGAGCCGCTATTTCCTTGAAATAGCTCCTCAATTATCCACATGAGGCTGAGTGAACTCCGTTCCAGACCCACTAATTCTCAGAAAATATCTGGTAGCGCCGAGAATAGAATCCGGGCTTCTGGATCTGTAGCCAGGAACTCTGACCACTAGACCACAGAGGAGGTCTCGGCCAAGCCCATGATGATTCAAATACAGTATTCTGGCATCATCACAGTCCATGCCATGATTAAATCGGCCATAAATAAGCTAATGTACAATTAAATTTACATCCAGAATACAATGCAGATGATTCTCCAGACAGGATTCAAGCGCTTCGCAGAAGAATGCGTCTAATGAAAAAGAAACTTGCTCGAAGCAATTAGATGAAATTGTCTACATTTTCCTTCGGTACCTGCTGCCCTAAAGGGATGTCGTCTTGGGAACTCTGAAGGCTTATTATCGCCTCTCTATTTCTTACAGGTGAGTACTGGCGCCTCAGTCTAAACAAATTAATTGGCAAAACTCCATGGCGTAGAGCCACTCTCGAGAATCTAACAGTCGCCGAAGTAGTCAAGATATTTCCCTCATTTTATGGAAATCTAAGGTTCATTATTATCTTCACAAGAACCCGCCACTAGCCCATATCAACATTCTACGACACATTTCTTTAAGATTACTCTTAAAATTAACCCCCCCTCCCGGCTACGTCTCTCTAATGAAACCTTCACATCAGATTTTCCTAGTAACACACGAGTATGTTATCCATTTCTTGTTCTTCCTTTGCGTGCTGCATCCCTTGCCCATTCAGTACATCATGGTTCGCATTGCCATAATAACTAATGAGGCGTAGAAATTATGGAGCACACTGCAGTGGCCTCACGGTCTAAGGCATGAACCGTCTTCGCCCGCTCGCATATTGGGATCGTGTGTTCGAATTCCACTCGAGGCATGGATGTCTGTTTCTTTTGTTCCATATGCAGGTAGCGGCCTTGCGACGGGCTGATCCCCCGTCCAAAGAGTCCTACCGACTCTATATATGATTAAGACACTGAAAAAGCGGCCAAGGCCCAAAGGGACAGAAAGAGAGAGACAGAGAGGGAGAAATGATGGAACTCCTCATTATGTAGCATAGTTCTTTCCATTTTCTTCTCTTTTTTTTTTCTTGGCGCTACAGCCCTAGTGGGCCTAGGCCTACCTCCATGAAACTCTCCGTTTCACTTCGGTTTACTAGATCTACTACTACGACTCCTTGGGCGAGTGATCACCTCGTCGCAAGGCCTCTACCTGTAGACAAACACAGAAAAACGCACACAAACATCCATGCCCTGAGTGGGATTCGAACCCACAATCCCGGCTTCCGAGCGAGCGAAGACAGTACATGCCTTAGACCGCTCGGCTACCGTGACCGGCCATTTTCTTCTCTTAAATACAAATATTCCAACCAGAAGCCTCGAACACTATTAACATAGGTATTTTTTTTTTGGATTGCTAGTGGGGTGGGACTAAGTCCCTTGTACTGCGGCCACTTCAGGCCTATTGTACCATTTAACATAGGTAGGTTCTTCCTTTAGAGTGAAACGCCGAATTTAATACCCGTACACGAAATGTAATCCCTACATAACAGGGAACTACGTCCAGTTTCGATTAATCTAACTGATGCGTATCCGATGACCTGTCCAGATGAAACAAATTACATCGATACTGCCCTCCATCCTGCTTTAATTCCCTGCGATTACAAAAAGAGTCGCTAATTACCACTTCAATAAAGTTGACATTTCCCTCTACGAACACTGCACATAATTCGAGGGTATGTATCATTTAATGCATTCACACTGTGAAAACAAAGGAAGTATATTTGAATTCTTAATGAGATTGCGACGCCTAAGTTCGCAATGCAGCCAACTGTAGCACATTATACCGGGTACATGCACAAAGCACGCTGCGTCCACATAATGACTTCCAGGCTTTCATCAACTCATTTCAGGGAAACCACTAAGTTTAGAGCAAACATCACAACTTCATTATCTGATGTCAAGGCACATAAGTCGAAATGAGTTCCATACAGGTTACGGTATCAACGCAAAATTCCGGCTGAAATTCGGTATTAAACTGATCATGCAGTTTATCTAAGTTAAATAAACCCTGTCTCAAACGAGAGCTGGACTGAACTCAGACATACATTTATCGCAAAGCTTTCCCGGGCAGGATGATGAATCATGAACACGTACATAAAGGCGCACTGTTTATCTCGGAACAAAAAGAAAAATTTATGACGGAAAATACTTAACCTGAATGTGAGATTTGAGGGTTTCAAGGCGACGACTGACAATGTTGTGGTATGTTATGCCGTGTAGTCTAGTAGAAAGAACGGCGGTAAACTTCTACACGATTATACGGCGCACAATCTCAGAAAACAGTACTCTTCACTCATTTTGAATTCTCGTATTTGTTCCTTTCTGTTCACAGTACTGTTCCGTACTGGTTTTCTTGGAATTTCTGTGGGAACGGAACAGTCTTATTATAAATATCAAAGAATCAAATCCCATCCCCGACAAAATATATGCCGAATATTTGCTGGAAACTGGAAGAAAAAGAAAGAGAGAGACAGAGATGCCTACTTATGTAGATGGAAGGATGGATAAGATAAAGAAAGGGAAACGCAAACAATGTTTAGAATGCGAACTGCTCAGTAGCAGGGACAAGAATTTCTGACTTATACTGCGGGGTAATAATCACATATACAAAACAAACTCCGTGGCCTGTAGTCCGCAAGCGAATTATACCGACCGAGTGACCGCCGCTTGTCGGCGAAGTTACTGCCAACTTCTGCGGATAGAGGGTGTCACATGGTCAGCGAAAAGGTTTCCCACGACCGTTAATCTCGGTTTTCTAGACCAGAGCCGGTATTTCCTTCAAATAGCTCCTCAATTATCATCACGAGACTGAGTGGACCCCGTTCCCGACCCACTACTTCTCAGAAAATCTGGTAGCGCCGGGTATCGGACCCGGCACTTTTGGATCTGTAGCCAGGAACTCTGACCACTTCACCACATAGACGGTCAATAAACACATATAGTGTTGCATTATTGCAAAGTGTTTTTATTCATAAATACATGTGTCAAGGATAAACGAAATGGAAGTGTGTTGTAGTTCCTTAGGATTCCGATATAAACGTACTTTACGGTATGGTTTCTTTGTCGAATGTACACATGTAATGTCCCTCCGCCAGTTTAAACTTCAAAACTTCTCAACGGACAATATTTTGAACTGGAAGTCTACACCAAATATTATGTGAAGAGTTTAATTTCGGTTTTAGTGGCCCACATTTAACCACCACCTTATATGAAGCATAAATCGAATGTCGTAATTTTTCCAACATAATTCATGAAAAATCTGCACATGACATAAACGGTGTTCTCATTTACCTATACTATTTCGCTTCTAAAAATTATTACATGCCATATAGACTTGTGTTACACTAAAAGAAGCAAAATATACAAAACCTGCTTTCCCAAATAACGTCAGCAAGTAAATGGAAATTTGTGGTATTCTGAGATGTGAAGCCGTATGGTCTGGTAGAAGGTTAATAGCGTTCGGAGAAACATACTGCATGCATCTTCAGCGTAGTGTCTCTTCCATCCTGAAGGTTGAGGCAGCACATCCCTCCGAAACGTCTATAAATTTCTACGAGACCACAGGACATCACCACAAGACCAGGGTTTCTCAACAGCCGGGCCGTTAAAAAATAATTTACCGGGCCGCGGTCTGACAACGGTTGAGAACCACTGAATTAGACCGATAAGTATCCTCATAGACTCCGTTTGGAGAACTCAGATCCGGCAACAAGAAATTTGTATTTTTGTCTCTGTTACAAATGTCATTTCTGATTTGTGTCACGAAACGTTCAGCAAAAGATAAAATAAAAAAGCCAATAAATTGTTTCGTATCTGCACTAAATTAACATTAAGAGTTCTGCCCTCTGGGATACTATACCCGACGTTTCAGACACGTCGCCTCATCTTCAAGGTTGAAAAATAAAGCAAGAAAGAAACCAGCATCAAGCGTGACACAGTCCCGTTTAGCTTATTCCTTGACCCCGACGGTTGAGACATGTTCCTCCGAAACGTGGGCTGGCTTTCAGGCAAATACAAGCGTTAGTTATATCCCAGGAGATAGCTTTCTTCATATAACCGACGTGAGAACTTACCCTCAAATCCTCCAACTAACATTAAGACCACAGGTGAATATAAATTCACAGAGAACGTCTGAAAAGTTCTTGTGCTGCTATTTCCAGAGAACAGTCCATCGAAAGAATGTAACAGTGGGCCAGCCAGTCAAGAACCATGTCGCCTTTTATGGAACCCCATGTTTCATTATTGTGTTCACAGGGCCCAGTTAATGGACCCTGTCCTTAACGTGGTAAATTCAATCGATAGTTTCTCACCCAATTCATTTAAGATCAATTTTAATATTACTAGTACCTAGGTCGCCAAAGTTTACCCCTATTATCACATTTTTCGACTAAAATTTTGGATGCAATGGTCATCATTCCCATCCCAACCTCCGAGATCTGAGCGCCTTCACAGTTTCTGCTGAACACTTCTGGTTAAAGCATATGGAAACTTGCAAGGCGCAAAGTTATGTTGTTAGCAGATAATAGGATCAGCGATGACACAAAGCACTGTAACACCAACTGCAGACGTAATTTAAGACGACAACCTGATGAAGTGCACAGCTGACATGCACGTGCACCATTGCAGTATGACATCATCTTGATGTAACAAATAACGCCTATTATCCTCTCTCCGGGAGGGTAGGGTGTTGAACAAAACAAGGACATCGATAATTTCTAGACACTGCGCCCTAGATTCGTTTTATGCTTTCTTTGTAAGGAGGAAATAAAATAGCCCATAATGTGGAGAATATATTGTGACATGTGGGTCGTTTCTAGGGAACGAATTGGAAAATACACTGACCCGGAGAGATTGATTCTTTGAAACCAAATGGTTACGGAACACAAGTTGTAAACACTTTGAAATGAGACCGTTAACCCGCAATTAATATAAGGATTCCGAGACAACGCATACATGACGAGCAGTAGTGGAACCCTTAGAGACAGTGATCTCTGTTCGGTTCTTTCGCTGGTATATAAAGCGAGTTCGTGAGGAGTTCAGTGTTCCGTTGTGGAGCGCTAACCAGTGAACAACGGAAACTGATGAAGTGACTGACTCGTAAATCAGAACCAAGTCAGTCACGCGAAAGAGAAGACACTCGTAGTCCAGTAAGGAATGGAGCGAGTCTTAGGCCGTCACTGATTGTGAGCTGTTATAATTGATTGTAATTAGGAGTGACTGTAAAGAAGTACAAATAAATGCAGTCATCGAATGCAGAGCCCGTTAATATTCGTCACGTAAACCCTGAATACGTGACAGTATCTTTCCAAAAGTTACTATCTTCTGGGATATCATGATACGTAACCTGACAGAAGTTTCCCGACGTTTCGGAGAAACGTTCTACCTTAAAGATTTAGTAAGCACGTTGCTGCGAAACAATGGCTCGCTTCCACCAGATGACATGATATCACACCCACACTTGCCGCCGTGAGAACTTTCTAAATCAAATTTTGAATTATTAATGCACAATAAAAGTTTTCAAAATATGTTTGGGCCAATACTTTTCATGAAAACCATATCATATTTCTTAAAAAATGGTTGCATCAAAACAGGGTGTATGACTTAAATTAACTCTTTTAACTAAAAAACGTCTCGATGTGGCGAAAATGTACTAAAGTAAGGAAACAATGGAAGCTTCTGTAATGCGTGATACCGCTACGTTTGGTTAATTACGTCAACGAAAGGATTTATGACTCTGTTCAGTGTAACAGCTTGATTTTCATTAGCTCTGCCAACATTTCACTACGTCTGCATGCACATGCATGACAGTAACATAATACCGCAGCAACAAGATTACAGCTACTGAAACGTGTTTTCAAGATCAGTGGCACCACTTACGCTCTGATGTTAGGCTGTTCAAGACGAAGTCAAAGTATTAGACTGAAATCCATGGAACATGGACTTGTTGAAAACCTGACGTTGCTCAGTTAATCAAGAGATCCTACACCTTTTACTGGTCTCGAAGCTTCACTGCCCTGTTCACAAAAATCCACATCAGGTCCCTATCCAAATGAATCAAATCCATCCTCATTACTTAATTCTTTAAGACCGATTTTAATATTATCCCCTGCCTGCGTATAGATTGCCAAAGCAGTCCCTCTCCCTTTACGTCTTTCGGCTATGCCCTCTACATTTCATTCCTTTTGGGTTTACCGCCATGTCAATACCCGGCGAAGCATATGAACTGCGAAATAAGGTTAACTCCACGAACCACGTGAATTACGAAATAAGGTAAGTCTAAAGGTCTGAGATTAAGGCATATTGCACGCGTATGAGCGTGACTATAGACGGGGTTTGGATTGGTAATCGGCTTTACTGAACTCTTACAGATCCGAGACTACAAATAATTATGTGTATAACCGTTTCACCAATTCACACACTGGTACAGTTCACTAGAACACATACGTAAGTTTCCTCGGTCTCCTGTGCCTTCACCGGTTTTCTGGTAACGGTTTCCAACAGTGTACGTTCCCCTTCCTCTGGGTTCCCACACTGTCACCGTCCTCAGCTACAGCAACTCTAGACTTACTCACTCAATCGACTTTTCCTGCTTGTAAATTCTACGCATGGACCGCACAGTAAATGCTGTTCTTTTTCCATGCCTTTGTTGTGTTCGTGTCTGTTGGGGTTCCCATTATTGTTACATCCCGTTGTTGCCGTGGATATAAACTTCTTAGTAGAGCCCTTACTTAATAACGGCCGTTGTCTATTTGCTTATTCCACGGTCGTTGCCTAGCATCGGGTCTACATACCACAATATTACTAAACTGATATATGGTGGACATTTTTCATCGTTTCAGAAGTTGGCTCTGCATCCATCTCACGCACATATACATGAGTAAAGAAAAAAATAAAGGTTTCCCTGTAACAGGCTGTGGAGGCCCATGGGGTTGTGAGATGTCGAGGCTCCCACATTTTCTAGACAATCGGCTCACACATGACGGTGAGGCTGTCAGCTTTACCCGCCGGCTGCCCTTTATATACATGAGTATATATATATATATATATATATATACATATACTTTGTTGGGTTCATTACACTGAGTAATTCTCCAACCCCGACAAATTACCAAGCACGTTTTTTTTCCCCCCCTTGGCACTACATCCCCAGTGGGCCTAGGCCTACCTCCATGAACTTCTCCGTTCACTTCGGTTTTTCTAGATCTTACACATTCGGTAGGACTCCTTGGGCGGGTGATCAGCTCGTCACAAGGCCTCTACCTGTACACAGACACAGAAAAACGCACACACACAAACTAAACATCCATGCCCTGAGTGGGATTCGAACCCACGATCCCGGTTTCCAACCGAGTGAAGACAGTACATGCCTTAGACCGCTCGGCTAACGTGACCGGCACTTTGTCTGTATTAGGTGTAGACATTCACGCCAGCATCTTGTTCTCAAACACCCTCGATCTATATTCCCGCTCAAACGTCGTTAATTAATCTATGAATAAATGAGGACAGATAAAAAATGCACCACTTGAAGATAAAGAAGTAAGTAAGTCCGTAGGTTGTTCTTCATTCGGTAGCAGTATCATTGTAAAGTTACAGCTATTCCCTTGCTTAATTAGTTACGCATTATTCAATAAAGACGTATGGGAAAGTGGAGATATGGCTCCACTTTCTTTGACCTCGGCACTAGATGTAGGCCTAGGTGAGTGGCTAGCTTCACGTCCCTACCACTTTACCCCCGGTATTCATTGGATAGGAGGGTGGGTGGGTCCCAAAGTCGGTCTGGACGTTGTGGAGAAGAGAAAATCTTGCAATGCCTGGAATCGAAGCCAGGTTGACCAGCCCCTTAGCCAGTCACTATTCCGACTGATCTATCTCGACTCTGTAGCGTCAACGTAGTCAGAAAAAATGGTTGCATATCCTATATTAACGTACGCAATTTTATGAAACGTGGTTCACACGAAATGCATACATGAAGCTACATAAAAGCATGGTAAAATCTACTGTATCATAAATGTTTCAAAACGTAAAAAAAAAAACACTTTGTGTGTCTGCATTAAAGAAATATTAATTCCAGTTAAAGAGGTAGCAGCCATCATGTTCCTTATATGCAGCGTAAATTTCAACGTTCTTTTTAGTCCATGCCTGAGCTGTGTAAATTTCAAAGAAAAGAAATTCCTGTGTCGTCAGAAGCAATGAAGCTAGAGATGATTGGAGGACAAAGGGTAATCCCTTCAGCATCGGTGATTTTCTTGCTGTTCTCGTCTTTATACAATATACAAACAGCACACGGTTCACTTTGGCAAGTTTAAATTTGCGAGGATATTGGGTTATGAGAGATAAAGAGGAATATCTGAACAGTACTTACTATACTACGAAGGGCAATAAACATTAGTCATTAAATCAGGCATTGAGTATTCAATGCGGCAATGAATAAGAAAACACCAGCTTATATATGAGATTCGTAATATTCTTTGATTTATTCTGAAATCAGTTAAGAAATTACAGTAGCGGTATTGCAGGACTCGGTTTCTATATTCCATACCTACAATTAATAACTATAGATTTCAGTGGTGAAGCTGCACAACAGAGCCTGTTCAGTGGGTGCACTAACACAAAATGGCTGCCACACAGGAAAGCACACGAATTGTAACAATATTTTGAATATTCACCACTTACTGGATAAAGAGAAGACGTTGCTCTGGCTAAGATTAAGGAAACTAGATCCCTTGGAAACAGAATGTTTCCATCACGAGAAAATTTAGTTTTGAACAATGGCCGCACCATAGCCCAAGCGGTTAGTCGCTGGCTTTCCACCGCGGCGGCCCGGGTTCGATCCCGGGTCTGGTCAAGTGGGATTTGTGGTGGACAATGTGGCGCTGGGGCGGGTTTTCTCCGAGTACTTCGGTTTCCCCTGCCAATCTTCATTCCACCAAATTCTCCATCATCATAATCACCCGTGGCAGGCTAAAACAGGCCAATCAGTGGCCGCCGTGCTGAGTGGACCCAGTTGGAATCCACCCCCCACTAAGCGAACTAAAAAAATACCAAAGCGCTGGATATCAGAACTTGTAAGGCTAGACTGACACCAGCGCCATTCAGTATGGCAACAGCTCGTTGAAGCGAGCGTGCCTGAGAACAAGCTTCTGAGGAAAACCTTCATACTGGGAAGCTTCATGACTTGTATCTCAACCAAATATGGCGCCTTTGAAATATATCCAGACGAGAAAAAAAAATTTGGAAAGAGATACAGTGAAACTATACATAAGTTTTGTTATAATACTGAGACATCTGTTTCGAAGTGATTGAATTTGCTGTATGCAGGTAATGTAAGGACGGAACACGGATAGATTAGACAGAAGCTGCCAAAGCGATTCCGCTGCTGCGCGTTCTCGGCGCCAAGCACGTCAATCGTACCATCAGTGTCTGAACTGGCCTGGCATCAGCAGAGGAGAAATGGAAGGTCAGTTAACAGGAATTCCTACGTTTAAGGCCGAGTACATCTACTGCCTTGTATACTTGACACTGTCTTTTCGTCAGGTAAGCAAAAGTTACAGCAGAATCCTTCACGTTCAAGGTCGTATTTATTTTACTTGAGAGAACAAGCAGCGCTTCAACTTAAAAGAGCTGGAGTTAGTAGACGATCAACTGCGGATAACAATTTCACTTTGGTGCAGCCAGTTAGTCGTGTCTTTCTTTGCTCCTCTGTTAGCCTTTCATTTTCTTGTTTCTGTCTTCTTTGTCTTCTTTCTTTCCCTCTTTTTTAAGTGAAGTTTTCTTTTCTCTCTTCGTACGTTCTATCTCTGTTCTGTGTATGAATTTGTCGTACTTATCCTTCTCTACGCATTTATTTCTTCGTTTTGTTTCTTTCACGGGAGTCGGGATAGCGTAGTCGGTACAGCGACTGGCTACAGGTTAGATGACCGAAAAGTTGAGGTTGGAGTCCCGGTAGGGTCAAGAATTTTCTCTTCTCCACGTTGTCCATACCGGCTCTGGGGCCACCCAGCCTCCTATCCAATGAGTACCAGGGGCTTTTTCCATGGGGCTAAAGCGGCAGGGGCGTGAAGCTAACCACTCACCTCCAACTAGAGCCGAGGTCAAGAAAATGTGGATATATACATCCACTCTCCCATACGCTTTCATGGTGTGGTGCTTAATTAGTTAAGCACAGAACAAATTTACCTTTTTATCTTTTTGTTTCTTTCACTTTTCCAGTAGACCTGAGTTCAAATATGAACGTCTTAAGGAAATTTAACTTTCCTAACTTTCCCACCTGTATAGGTTAATGTCAAGAATCGTGGATTCATTATTGGAAAGGGTGTGGAAGAAAATGTGTGTGAAGCGCTAGCAATGGCTTGAAAGAAGTGAAGACAATCATGAAACACCTCACACAGGACAGCCAGAATCTGGAATACTCGGGATATGGACTGCTCAAATGTGACACTTTGGTGCAACATCAGGAAGAAAATCAATAGCAAATCTGCTTAGAATTGTATGTGATTTTGTCGTTCTGGATTGTCTTTGGCAAGTCTGCAAAATTTCTCCGATATGACTAACCATAATTTCACGAACGAAGAAATCATACATTACTACATTGCTATTTCAATAACAGTTCGCTAGTTAAGTCTTGAAAGCTTTTATTGTTTCCAGGAGCAAATGTTCGTCAAAAATCTTTGATACATGTTCAAAACTAATTTTCGCTTAGTCGGGGGTGGTGTCCAACTGGGTCCACTCGGCATGGCGGCCACTGATTGGCCTACGTATTGTAGCCTGTCCCGAGTGATTATGATGATGGAGAATCTGGTGGAATGAAGATTGGCAGGGGAAACAGAAGTACTCGGAGAAAACCCGTCCCAGAGCCACTTTATCCACCATAAATCCGACTTGACCAGACCCGGGATCGAACCCGGGCTGCCGCGGTGGGAAGTCAGCGACTAACCGCTTGAGCTATGGCACGGCCATTGTTCAAAACTAAATAAATATATATTACCTATATTGCAAAAATTTATAAGATGATAATAATATTAGAAAAGTCAACGTAGATGCTTGAAATATCACACGGAAATTTGTTTGAACAACATGCAACTTCCAGTAACGTTTTTGGAGAAGCACAATATGATAAAATAGCGACAGACCGATAAAAGAATGATTATTTAACTTGTAACGCGACATATGTAGGACGATACAGACAGTAGCTAACACATCTAACAGTACTGACGATCCTTCGTAACCCTTATTACGCCAACCGCAAGTATTTCAACACTAGTGTAATACAAAATCTCTACTGTTATAATGAGCCGTCATCACGAAATAAATAATTCCAGTATTGAATGGTTCAATATTTGCAAAATCTATTTAGAATGTTTCACCTCAGAGATGTTCGTTTAAGTGTCAGACGACAGCTCATGTGTGTATAAGATATACGTTCCATCACTAGAACTTCATAACAAGAAGTGTCAAGCTATTTCAAAGTCCGCTTACGAAAGAGAGACAATCACAAGCTACACTGCTGATTCAAGTCTAACGATTAATTGCTTTACGTTGCCTTCACACGGCCTACCTTCACATCGCTACTCTGACGACGAAATGTACCCGCTCTTGCAATCCAGTACTGCAACTCATCAACTTTGTGACGTAGCTTGAAGCAGAAATCATTTCCTTCTTTTTATTTTGATATATGAAACACCGTCGCGCCATAGCTCAAGCGGTTAGTCGCTGGCTTCCCACTGCGTTGGCCCAAGTTCTATCCCGGGTCTGGTCAAGTTGGATTTGTGGTGGACAAAGTGGAACTGGGGCGGGTTTTCTCCGAGTACTTCTGTTTCCCCTGCCAATCTTCATTCCACCAAATTCTCCATCATCATAATCACCCGGGGCAGGCTACAATACGTAGGCCAATCAGTGGCCGCCGTGCCGAGTGGGCCCAGTTGGCCTCCAACCCCCATTAAGCGAATTAAAAAAACACAGTAGCCGGTATAGCGACTTGCTACGGGCTGGACAACCGAGAGGTCGGAGTTCCGAGTCCCGGTAGGGTCAAGAATTTTCACTTCTCCATATAGTCCAGCCCGGCTATGGGCTCACCTAACCTCCTATACAATGGGTATCGGTAGCTCTTTCCCGGGGGGAAAGGGGCAGGGACATGAAGCTGACCACTAATCTGCAACTAGTACCGAGGTTAAGAAAATGTGGCTCTATACATCCACTACCCCATACGTCTTCATGGCGTAGTCTACTTTACCTTTCTTTTATACGCGTTCATAACTGTGTCTAAGTTATTTATAATCTACACCCCCGCACACTGCACAGTATGTCCGACGTTAACAATGAATGGTGTTAACTACGTACAACACTACACGATGACAAAATGCATGAAATCACAATCTAAACTCCCACCGCTGCGGCCATCTGAACTATGGAACTACGGCCTGACTTGTTTAAAAATACTACCTTATACGTTGCCTATCGTGCGAGTTAATCAAAACAATCTCATTTTGGAAACTGATTTACTTCCATCTAGAAGCTAGCAGGATATGAAACGCAATCCATTGTGTGATGGGAGCTTTCCGAGGAGTCCAACAGAGTACATTCTATTTTTCATCCTGCTTACCTGAAGACGGAAAGAGAACAAGTTTCAGAACCGCTGTGGCTTTAAACAAATTCTGGCAATGGGCAGACTTCAAAGTAACAGCTTTAAGTAATGTTTCATTCTAGCGTCAGTAAGTTTTAAATTGAAATTATGGGCTGATTTCATTGACCTGTTATAGAAACAACGTAAATAACAACAGCCCGCTGCGGAGAAAGAGAAAATGAAAACGTGTCACACATAACACACCATGTGGTCAGCCAGAAGGTATATACGAGGGAAAGTCAGAAATTATCTGCACTTTCGCCATAACTCATCTTTAGGTTTGCCATACTGCCTTCTGCGCATGCATGCATAGAGTGGTACTACTGTGGTCATGTGACTGAAGTTTAACCATGATCGCGTCATTTTCCTTGATGCTGTGACAGTGTAAACATGGACCCTCTGCTGGCAGTGTGCACCAATGAGGAACAAAGAACAGTGATCCGATTTCTCTGGTTGGAGGGTGTGTCAGGGGCTGAAATTAATCGGAGGCTTTCAACACAATACGGGGACAGTGCTCTACTGCGTAGAAGTGTGTATGAGCGGATCGAGAAATTTAAAAGTGGCCGGACAAGAAATTCAAGACTCAATCTTCCGCGGGAAAGGTGTTGCTAACCGCTTTTTGGGGCTCAAAAAGGCCTATACTGGAAGACCACCTGGAAAAAGGGTGTACGATGAAAGTGTTGTTGTTGCATGACAACAACACACGCCCACACATGGCCGGCCAGACCGTGCTGGAACACCCAGCCTACAGCCCAAATCTTGCCCCTTCCTACTATCATCTCTTTGCACCGCTCAAAGTTACTTTACGGACAAAGAAGTGCGGGAAGTGGTGCATAAAGGGTTGCGCGACCAACCGAAACCCTTCTTGGGGGGAATACGCAAGCCTGTGGACCGCTGGACCAAGTGCATCAAGAAGAAAGGAGATGGTTGCGCGACCAACGGAAACCCTTCTTGGAGGGAATACGCAAGCTTGTGGACCGCTGGACCAAGTGCACCAAGAAGGAAGGAGACTATGTAGAAAAATGACGTACTTGTTCAACCCCTACTTTTGTGTATATAAATTGGAAAAAGAAGAGTGCGGATAATTTTTGACTTCCTTACGTATTTCGGAAGGTAACAAGATCATTAGGACAAAATTAACCGTGTGTAGCAGTGCCACGGTTAGCATTTCCTTTTCCGAGTCTGGCGAATTTCGAATTTTATGCTTGAGATCGACTATCCTGGATGGACGTGTACATGATTTCTCCCAACGCCTCCAGGTTAATACCAAAGAGTACCTTACAATAAGGCCCAGCCATTGTTCACGTTTTTCTTGCCATCCTATCATTAGATGCAATACAGCATATGCACTTGATAGTGTCGCTAAATAAATTAGGAATGAAACGAAAGAGATACTAGTCTCGCAATGGCTGCTGTTACGTTAAAGTGAACAGGGTATAGATTTACAGTCAGGCAGGGAACGTTGTCGACCCACTGACCTACTCATTCTGCAAGTGTGCGCCCAAAATATGCTGCTGCTTGGTTGCATAACATCATGGATTATAACCTAACAATGCGAGTTACAACATCAGCTTCTTGTTAGTTTTCTCTGTTATTTACTATTATAATTATTCTTATAATATTCTTCCCATGCTTCATGTTAGACTATATGCCAGCTACGTAACTGTCCAGACTTGACTAAGTGAAATGTTAGGGGCGAACATATTAAAGTAAGTAAGATTTGAGGCTTTCACGGCGGTGACTATGAAGAAGGCAGTCTTCTGGGATTTGGCAGTCTGCTTTTACCGGTTCTCACGGTCTCTTCGCTTGCAGATTTCTTATACTTTTTCTTCTACCCTGAAGATGGAGGCGATATGTTCCTCCGAAACGTCGGTTAACACCACATATACACGGTGCCAAATCCCAGAAGACTGCATTCTTCATATTAAAGTAACATGACATCATCGGGCATAATACCCTGCTTCGGAAATTTTAATTATACATAATTAAAAATGCCCCAAGCAGCACTATAAGTAAACAAATCAAATTCGAAAGGTGGAGTAATATTTGAGAAGCCAATAGTTGCTCACCTGGTCAAGAAATTCCGCGCATTTTATGGAATTCTAAGGTTCAATACCGTGTTCACTACAGCCTGTCATTGCTTCCTGTTCTGAGACAAATGAATTCAGGGCACGTTTTCCCATGCTATTTCTTTACGACCAATTTTAATATTATCCTGCCACCTACACCTAAGTCTTCCAAGTATTTCTCTGATTTCAGGTGTTTAAACCAAAACACTGTACGCATACTCTTTGCCCTCGTGCATGCACCATGACTAACCCATCCTCCTTGATTCCACCATCCTAATAACATATGAAGAAGATTCCACATTATGAAGCTCCTCAATATGCAATTTTCTCCAGCCTGCTGTTACGTTTCTGGCGTGATGTTTTACGACGCTCTCGGTATCTAGACTACACAGCGTCTAGCACTGGGCCGATTTCGAAGAAAGCAGTCTGGCCTAACTGAGGTATTCTCACGGCACTTGTCCGGAGGGACTAAGGAAAACCATAAAGTATCTCAGTCAAGATAGCCCCTATCCCGGGCAAGATATGACGCAGACACCTCCCAAATAAAAACCTACAGCGTTACAACTAGGCCAACCTGCTAAATAACTCATGTTATTTCCTCCCCCTTATGTCAGCAAACTTTTCTCAACACCCCGTTCTCACCCTATGTTCTTCCCTTAATGCGGCGAAGTTCCATATCCGTATAAAACAAAAGGCAAAATTATAGTTTCGTATATGTTGCATTTTTAGTCAGTAGACGGGAATTGAAATGAAATGCTCGTAAGCATTCCCTTTATTTAATCTGCTCTTAACTTCTTCGTGAATACAGCAGTGGTTTGTTCTGACCCTCCTAAATATTTAAACTTCTGTCAGTTTTCAAAGGATTTTTGAATTATTTAACGTTATGACTTTTTCTTGTTTCTAATGAAGAGATATCAACATACACATTTTTACCTTTAGAGTCTAGAGGTAACATAGACATAGAAGCTCTGTTAGCAGCTCTGATGGAGACTGCAGACCAGTCTCCTCCATAGTTGCTAACAGAGCTTTCATGGTACAATTACGTATTTGTTTTGGCCCATAAATTAACATCAACAATACAGAACAGAAGATGATGTGTCCAATTACATTTCTGTCCTATGTGATGTCCTTTCAGCTTCCTAGTGGCGTTTATTATAAAGCAAAGTTAAAAATCAATGTCATCAAAATTATCAGACAAAATAATATTTTACTGGGACATGCTAAACTCCTCTTTTACACGACATTTATTACATAGCTATCTCTAATGTGTAACGGCAGGCCTGTATAGTGCACAAGGAATATTGTGGCGTACAGACCCACTGCTAAGCGGTGACTTTGTAAACAGCGGCCGTTGCTATGTAGCGCTCGCAGCATACGCGTTCGCGGTGACGTCACGCAACAATAAACGAGGCGTTGCAAGCGCCGTTCTCTGTGAATCCGTGACGCGCTCGTTGCTACGTAACTGTATGGTAAACACATCTATGCAGCAGTGAATCAATGCGCAACACTAGAGAAAGCGGTGTTTTCTGTGGGGGTGCCCCGAGGCTATATAACGAGGATCTCAAGCAGCTAGAAGTAGAGTTGAGTTTCGGAGTTGGCAGTTCCAGCAGAGAACTGAGTCGAGAGGAGCTCTGCGAAAATAAGTGAGAAAACTTTGATTTGTAAAGTGTGTTGATCAAGCGATAGCGTTGTATCGTCTGTAATTCCAAGTGGAATGTATAAGGTATCAACAAATCCAATTATCCAATCCAAACCCCGTCTATAAGTGACGCACACCCCCACACGTGACAATATATAGGACGAACACAATTCTTTCTGAGCAGAATCGGTGTTTTATACTTCATTACAATACAGTTTACTCAGTCCAGAATATCGTACTCTAATAAAAAGTCACTATTTCAGGTAACCTGTTATCCTGAATTCACCGATAAATGAAAACTCACTTTTACACCTGTGTGGGTATACACACACATATGTGTATGTGTTTGGCGGTGGAACCTCTTGTAAGACGGCCACTTGCAAGGATGAGAAGAGGAAAATGCAAAATTAATGTATGGAAATAAAAGTTTTAAGAATGGGAGTATCTGAGAATCTAACTTACGGCTACAATCTTCGGATTCTGTTACCATAGTGACTATTCATTACAATTAGTTTTAGTTACACAACTACTGGCAATATACGAGTCAGATGTCATGGGATGCGAATATATTGGATGAACGATGCATCGCTTACTGAAATATGTACTTCTAACAAGCCTGAAGGGCGAAGAGATGTAAGGCGAATGAATGGTGTCGAGGGAGCTGAACTTAAGAGCACTAACTGGAAGGTGAAGAACACTGAGACAGCCGTCAGTGAGGACATGATACAAACAGATCTGCAGCGCCTGGATAAAGAATATGCAGTCTTGGGTACAATTTGGATATAAAAGAGGACAGATTCTGTAAAAATCATAATGCATAAATCTAGATACAGTTACTTACTTACTTATGGAGCTGAGCCCTTCTGGAGGAGCCGCCAATTCTGCAGCTACTCAAGAATTTCCCAGCATTTTATGGAACCCGAAGGTTCAATACCGTGTTCATAAGAGCCCTCCACTGGTCCCTATCCTGAGCCAAATCCATCCAATCCATACCATCCCATCCTATTTCTCTAAGATCTATTTTAATATTGTCCGCCCACCTAGGCCTTGGTCTTCCCTGTGGTCTCTTTCCTTCTAGCTTTCCCACCAACATACTATACGCATTCCTCGTCTCCCCCATTCGTGCTACATACCCTGCCCACCTCATCCTCCTTGACTTGATCATTCTAATTATACTTGGAGAAGAGTACAAGTTATGAAGCTCCTCATTATGCAGTTTTATCCAACCTCCTGTCACTTCATCTCTCTTCGGTTCAAATATTCTCCTCAACACCCTGTTCTCCCACACCTTCAGTCTATGTTCCTCCCTTAATGTCAGAGACCAAGTTTCACACCCATACAGAACCACAGGTAAAATTATAGTTTTGTATATTATAATTTTTATGTTTTTGGGCAGCAGACGAGAAGACAAAAGGATACAGTTATGCTCACAAATTTCGTTCTCCCTTTATTCAACTCTGTCCATCAAATGTATAAATAAAAGTATATATTATAATAAGACGGCGGTCCAAAATAAAGTAACATAATTACTTACTGTCAGGCGTTTTATTCAAGTATAAGGAAAGTATCCACGACTGAAGCCACATATATAGTTTCTGAAAACTGCTAAGAGACAGCCCTTCTGGTCATTGTTTACTGCTGTAAAGTCAACCACAATGGAAGTGACTCCAAAGGCATGGTCCTGAGTGGAATTCGGCGTTGTCATGCAAAATGGGCTGAAGCAAATGAAAATCATCCACAGTTCAGTATCTGCGGAAAGGATGTTATGTCAAAGGAACAAGTTTGTTTATGGCGTAATTAATTCCTGATAGAGGATGTGGTGTTTTGGCATGACAATGCCACGTGAACCGACGCAATGCACTCCGGCATCCATTTGTTTAGGACTTTAAAGCAGCACCTTCTGGAAGACACTTCAACACAGTCGCCGATGTTCAGCATGAAGTACATCGTTGGCTACTGGGGTTTGTGCTGAGACTTCTACTGCAAGAAATGGCCATGTGATATCATAACGGTATGACTAAGACTCCTCATAAGAAATGTTCATCTTAATTTTCGGTCACTGTTTCATGTTCTGAACCAGATGAACCAAGCCCACTTCCTCCCATCCTATTTTTTAAGACTAATTTAATATTATCGTCGTATCTAAGCCTAGATCTTCCCAGGAGTTTATCTCCTTCAGGTTTTCGTACTAAAAATTTGTACGCGTTTCCCTTTGGGCCCATGGGCGCTACATACCCCGCCCATCCCATCATACTTAATTTGATCATCATAATATTTGGCGAGGATGAAGTGACGGGAGGCTGGATAAAACTGCATAATGAAAAGCTTTATAACTATACTCTTCTCCAAGTATAATTAGAATGATCAAGTAAAGGAGGATGAGGTGGGCAGGGCATGTAGCACGATTTTGGGAGAACAGGAATGCATATAGCAGTGCTGTCCAACGTTCTTATGTACTCGGGCACAGTTCACTGATGACTATGGAGGTGTGGGAGCCACCATACACTACTACTACTACTACTACTACTACTACTACTACTACTACTAATAATAATAATAATAATAATAATAAAATTTTTCAAAAATATTTAACAGTACTCAGACGTTCAAAAATGTCTCTTGTCTTACAATTTGAATTAATATTAAAAATCGGCTCAATTATATGTGGTTACGGAGGGCGCCAGAAAAATATACCACGGGCGCCGCGTTGGACAGGGCTGGCATATAGGATACTGGTAGGAAAGCCAGAAGGAAAGATACCACTGGGAAGACCAAGGCGTAAGTGGGTGGACAATATTAAAATGGATCTTAGAGAGATAGGATGGGGTGGTATGGATTGGATTGATCTCACTCAGGATAGGGACCAGTGGAGGGCTCTTGTGAACACGGAAATGAACCTTCGTATTCCATAAAACGCTGGGAAGTTCTTGAGTAGCTGCAGATTTGGCTTGTCCTCAAGAAGGGCTCAGCTCCATGAGTAAGTAAGTAATATCTGGCGACAGGGCGTCGGATGGGTATTGCTCATACACACAGTTCTCTGTCTATGAGAGTATAGATGTATCCTGCGTATAAATCAGGCTGCTGATACATTCTGTACATACTTCGTCGTCACATATTTTCTTTAACAACAAGCCACGTGTTTAAAGCTACGAATGGCGCACTGCACCTGGCCTGAGTCACTGAACGCCCACGTATCTTGTTCACCGAGCTGGGCACCGGAACATACTGTAAAATTCCATATTAGGAAGAGGAGAGGTGTGTTCCGAGACGGGGTCGTTGTACGACTTGTACAACTACAATAAGTCACGGTTCCCTACATCATATAAACCCCTAACGCTTGCAAATCTTTGCTATGTCCTTATGAAAAATTAATCGTTGCTAGTATTCACAAACAGTAACGCCAGGCGGCAGAGAGCGGTACCTGTGCTTAAGTCGGCACAGAGTCACGACTAATGCCAAAAGCGGGCTTATTTATTGAAATCGTGATTTCAATGTACAGTATGTGAGCAGATCTGTGGAGAGTGTAGCTAGGGATGGAGAACTGTTTATTTTAGAGCTTCCGCCCATTTGTTGCGCTCAGTTCACTCAACATATACGTGTATATACAGTACAACTGGAGTTTACACAATGAACACGCGAAAGACTGCAGTGTTCAGTAGCAGTGTCGAAACAATCGTCATTAGTGAAATTTATGAAGTTACCTCACAATTCATTTTATAGCCGGGGGGGCCAATCACTCAACTACCAATTTCTAATTTTTAATGAAGTTGCGCCTGATATAAATATACTTCCGCTGTTTAGTTGTGAACCAGATAATGCCTACATAATTAACGCAGCACCGTTAATAATAAGAGACCGTCTCTCTGATCTAGTGGTCAGAGTTCCTGGCTACATATCCAGAGGTTCCGAGTTCGATTCCCGGCGCTACCAGATTTTTTGAGAAGTAGTGGGTCTGGAACGGGGTCCACTCAGCCTCGTGAGGATAACTGAGGAGCAATTTCGAGGAAATAGTGCTTCCGGTCTAGAAAACCGAGATTAACGGCCGTGGGTATCCGTTGCACTGACCACGTGACACCCTCTACCAGCAAAATTTGGCACTAACTTTGCAGACAAGCGGCGGTCGCTCGGTCGGTATAGTTTGCTTGCGGACTACAGGCCACGGAGCTTATGTTTTGTGCTATTAATAATGAAACAGAACTACCTGATTCTCTTTTGGTTGAATCCGAAAGTTCAACAGCCCGCCACTGAACAGGACGCTGAACTAGTTTCATACACGTTCCAACTTCACAACGCCTTTCCAAGGATCAGGCTGGAAACTACCCTCTCATTTGTTTCATGATATTCGCAGTAGCGGCTTTCCGTAGCTCTTCATATATATTTCTTGCTGTGGTCTGCATGTTCAGCCTATCTAAGCTCTCTGATTTCACAATCTAACCATATTAAGTAACGCCTATAAATCGCTCGTAGTTTGTTTAACGACCCTATCAACAACTCAGACCGTGTAGCCTGGCATGGCTGGGTGACAGGGAATAATGAACTAGAAATGGTGCGGAGGGAACTGGTCGATGCCTAATTTTATGTAATATCCCAGGACATAAATCATATATGTAACAGTCCTCTTACTTCCGTTCTCTTACGGCCAAATACTTTCTTAACTACTTCTTTCCAAACATTTGTAGCTCATAAAAGATACTGTTTTCTGCAATGTTATGACGTTGAGTATGGTAAAAGTTGACCAAAGTTTCGGAGAAACGTAATGCCTCCGCCTTCAGGGCTAACGAGCTAAGCAAACAGCGAATATCCAACTTTTAATTAAACTCCGTGGCCTGTAGCCCGCGAGCGATTTATACCGACCGAGCAATCGTCGCTTGTCGGTGAAGTTAATGCCAAGTTTTGCGGATAGAGGGTGTCACGTGGTCAGCGAAACGGATCCCCACTGCCGTTAATCTCGGTTTTCTAGACCGGAGGCGCTATTTTCTTGAAATAGCTCCTCAATTATCCTCAAGAGCCTGAGTGGACCCCGTTCCAGACCTACTACTTGTCAGAAACCTGGTAACGTCGGGAATCGAGCCCCTAACCTCTGGATCTGTGGGCAGGAACTCTTACCACTAGACCACAGAGGCGGTCATTCACGTAAAAAACAAATGAAGCCTTAATAAAACAACATTGCAGATTTGATAAATGTTAATATACATAAATTTAATGCTAAATAAATCACTCGTTACAAGCATATTTTAGCTTCATATGTGGTGCGATAAATTTGTTAGTTGGAAGAACAGCATAAAGAATTCATGTACTGTCATATAACTTAACAGCTAACCATGCTTGTTATTCCTTTAAATTAATATAACAGCGGTACTCATGTCTTAAACAGGCGTTACAGCTGATTCGAACATTTACAGGAATTATGGACAACAGACAACTTGCAGCGACAGAATATACCGAATGAAACATACATACGTTTGCACTTAATTCTTGCCACAAGAATGTCGTTCTCTCTGCAACAAGAACGACTTCATAATTCGGAAAACTGTAAGATACACCCTACATGATTGGCAAACTTTTTCCATGGTAAGGTAAAGCTATCCTTGTTAACAGGCTGTGTAGGTCCGTACAGTTGTGAGTCGTCGAAGCTCCAACATTTTCTAGACAATCGGTTCACAGTTGGCGGTGAGGCTGTCAGCCTTACGCACCGGCCGCGCTTTACCCCCAAGAAGATTCATGGTACTCATTTCTGTTAGAGACTGAGTCGATCACTGGGCCATAGTGCGGCTGAAAGGATTAGGTTAATTGAAAAATCTAATGACCACATCACGAATCGAACCTGCGACCTTCCGGCTTGTAGCATAGTGCCTCAACCAACTACACTACCGAGTGCCCCCGCTTTTTCCATTGGACAACGCAAAATATAGCGCAACCTCGAACAGCATATCAAACAACATACTGAAAACACTTTAATGTGTGTCAGAGGGACCGGGACAGTACGCGCGTACACGAATATCTGTTCTTAATGATGAATGCTGTCTTCAGGGCTGTGAAGCCATATAGTCTGGTAGAAGTTTATCGACTTTCGGAGGGACATATTTCAACAAGATAGCTTGGAACTTATTCTTCAACCCTGAAGATGGAGGAAGTTCGCCTCCTGAAAACGTCGGCAAATATCTACAAACTATACCGCGTCACATCCCAGAACACATCAATCTTCACTGCCACTGTTCTGTCGCAAATCTCACATCTGTGTTCCACAAATCCTTCTCATAGGAACGCTGAACAGATAAACATTTTATGTATGTACCTACTTATGATTTACTTAACTGTGCTGTCAGAAGCCAGGTTATGGGCGTCGAATGATACGAGGATTAATGACTGACTAATTGGAAAGGATGGAGTAGGGATAGCTCAGTCGGTATAGTGACAGGCTACGAGTTGGACGGGCGGGGTGCGACTTCCAGCATGTTCAAGAGATTTTTCTCTCTGGGACCCACCCAGGCTCCTATCCAATGGTTACATGGGTTTGTTTCCCCGGGCGTAAAGCGGCAGGGGAGTGAAACTGACCACTCACCTCCATCTATTTCCAAGGTAAAGAATGTGGAGCTATATCTCCATTCCACCATACCTGTATGTCTTCATAGCGTAGTGCTTAATTAATTAGGCACAGGGAATACTACACATTTATCTTTCGATTGGAGAGGACGTGGAGGAAGAAGTTCACGGCATGTCAAAGCACTATCCAAACATTCGCTAGGTGGGACTCAGGAAGCGGAAGAAAAGCCTCAGGATAGTCAGTGTGCCAGCCGCGATTCGAACAGTGTACCTGCTAAACACAAGACGGAAGTGTCGCTGTCTGAGTCAATTTGCTGCACCAAAAAACATTTCGTAAAAAATTATTGCATAATGAGAGCGAAAAGGAGGAAACCGACCATTCACAGGACGCGACACGGTCTGGACAACAGGCTACACACAGCTGGAATGTCGGACTCCATCCCTCTCCTCGTCCCTCATACCTTACTGATTACAACTTTAGAGTCAAAATGGGAGGCAGTTTTCCGAATGGAAGTCAATACGTGCAGGCGTACCCCAGGGCACCATTCTAGCCCAGTTACTGTACGATATATACAAGCAGGTATGTAGCAGGTATACGTAGGAGGCCAGGAACAGAAATATCACAATTCGCAGGCGACACTGCAGTATTCAAGTCAAATAAGAACAAAAATTATGCAATCAACAACCTGCAGAGGTACATATATGGTCTAGAATCATGGCTATACAAGTGTAAAACGAAAATTAACACAGGTAAGAGTCCTGCAGTAATATTCACAAAAAGGAGGCACGTGCCGAGAAACAGGCTAAAACAATTCGAACAAGAAATTCCATGAAGAAAGCAGTTTTCTGGGATTTGGCACCGTGTATATGTGGCGTTAACCGATGTTTCGCAGGAACGTATCGCCTCCATCTTCAGGGTAGAAGAAAAAATAAAAATATAAGAAATCTGCAAGCGAAGAGACCGTGAGAACCGGTAAAAGCAGACTGTGTCCAACACAGTCGGTTAACGCTACATATACACGGTGCCAAATCCCAGAAAACTGCTTTCTTCATAGCCACCGCCGTGAAAGCCTCAAATCTTACAAGAAATTCCATGGACGGCAGAAGAAAAATATTTGGGCATACACTTCGAAAGAAGATTGGCATAGAAAGCACACATCAAAGCTATGGAAAGCAAAACAATGACAGGCTTTGTAGCGCACTGCTACAACT
Organism: Cryptotermes secundus; assembly: GCF_002891405.2. Lineage (NCBI taxonomy): Eukaryota > Metazoa > Arthropoda > Insecta > Blattodea > Kalotermitidae > Cryptotermes > Cryptotermes secundus. The sequence continues at coordinate 459,440 of NW_019729219.1, forward strand.
TTAAATGTCATAAACTTAAAAGTAAATTAAAAACTCACTTATACAAGTCACTAATCCGCCCCGCTCTACTGTTTGTTCAAAGAGCGCTCAAGATGAGACGAAGGGAGCGACATATTCTTCAAGAGGACGGACCAGCGCGAGCATGGCCTAATCGAATATGGTTATGATTTGATTTCGTCTCCTCGTTATTTAATGTTCTACACTGAAGAAGAGACTCCCGATAACCTGATAAACTGCCAGACCACACTGTAATTGGGGCATGGGTATCAGATACGCTCGGCGGAGTAATGGGCAATATAAATTCTGGGCTAAATTCTGTTCAGGTGCCTGACAAATTGCCTTGTGGCCGTTAAGAGGCAACTAAAGCAACCGTTATCTCCGACTGCAACGCCTCCGCCCTGTTAGCATGCATGTCCCGTAGTGGTACACTACAAATTTCTATAATTACATTATTCCTTTGTTGTTGAATTTGTTTCGCGTCAGTTATAATGATCCGAAGAGTCAGCACAGCATCATTATACCATGATGTTTCAGAACATGGCGCTAGGTAGGCTGAGCCCTGAGGGACAATTTCACAAACTCCATTAAGCAGAGTCCTTGGAAGCTAAACTGCTAAGCTACTAAAGAAATTCCCCATTTTTTATCTGATCCTCAGTTTCCACTACAGTGTGCACAAGAAGCCGCATTAGACTCTGTCCCGAGCCAGCTGAACATAGGACACATCGTTAAACCTGATTTTCTGAAGACTCATTTCAATATCATCATCACATCTATCTCCCCCAAGCGGTCTTTTCCTTACAGACCTTCGAACTATTTTTTTTCTTACGTTTCTCGTCTCTCTCACGCGCGCTACATACCTCGCCATAAAAATACGAAGCATGGTACAATCTACAAACGACTCGAACTGAAACATTTTTAAAATGTAACGGTTAGAGTCACACAAGGTCTTAACGTCTCCCAAGACGGAAGCTAGCGGAGAGCTTTACGCTCCGGCAACACACACTCCAGTGGAAACACCACCCGGTAACAAACGAATTCGAGTCTAGATGATTTCCATAGCCGGTCTGGATGTGATGAGAGAAAATCCATATCACTTTAGGAAATCGAACTTCGGTCGTCGATCCCGCAACAGGTCACTTTACGCATTCCTCTGTCTCCAACCATTATCATGAACACACGTAATTCAAAGCACCGCATTCTTATTAGGACAGTTAATGCTCATGGAGCTGCTAGTTATCAGATACGTAGATTCTGTTAACAAAAATCAATGCTAAGTTTCTAAAAGACGTTCTTCCATAAAAAATTAAAGATGTACACAAGATGTACAGTATAATACCCTTGCACTAACCCTCTAGGGAGTGAATTTCTTCTAAATAATACGAGTATATAAGAATTAAGTTCTTATTTCACAAGAAACACGTTATGTCTCCATTATAAAATCAACGGCGCCGTTGCCTAACAGTTGATGTCCTATTGTAGCGCAAGTTGGTTCGCGCGGGAATGTGTTCACCGAGTCGTTGCCTAGCAATGGGTATACACGTCACAGTATTATACAAATTTTGTGATATAATCAGTTTGTTCCACAATCAATCAAACATTGTTCATTTGACCAGCTACGTGGGGGGGAATACGAAATTTTACAGACCGTAACATGTATTGAAATTAATGCCCTTCTACTCCTAACACATTTTGACGTTGATTTCCTTGACAAAAGCCTTATCACTGCAAGGCATTTCTGTTAGCAGAACTCATTAAAAGCGAACTGAAGAGGAAGCTTAACGTACCATTCAGTTGAGTGCAAAATTTGAGGAAGAACTTCCACGTGTCGTATTACTGAAAGATACGCTGCCATTGAAGAAAAAAACAGTAAACAGTCGAATTACGCGATTCGAACGTAGAGATACATTTTTGCTGTTGATATCGCAAAGGATAAGATCTCCTCTGACACGATAATCCTATCAATATAAATACGTGAACTGTAGAGAGATGAAAGCAGGCTTGCTCCTTTCAGCAGGTTAATGCATTTGAGTCCAGGGAATTCTAAGAAACATTCAACTGGAAAATCGGTGAGTGACGCTTAATACAACAGTCTAAAGGCGTGCTATGGTTATTCTGAAGTTTCACTGTTGGATTGTCAGAATGAATGTAAAGTCCATGTGCTTAATTAATTAAGCACCATACCATGAAGTGGAGGTATAGCTCCACCATTCTTGACGTCAGCGTCATTAATCGGCAGCTTTACTTCCAGGGAATGATCCCTCGGTACCCATTGGGTACGCTGGATGAGTGCCAGAATCGGTCTGGGGGCTGTGCATTAGATAAAAATCTCTTTTTCTACCGAGACTCGAACTCCGGCCTTCCAGTCCGTTGTTATACCGACTAAGCAATCCCGGCTCCATCTGACTGATAAAAACACTTATTCATCGACTGTGTCAATACCATCTCAGACTCTACAGCATTGAATGGTGGGGCGACTAGTTAACGAGAGGAAAGAAGCAGTCAGGCCAAATGTGAAGCACTATCTTAGCTATTACATAGACGGGGAGGAATATCACGAAGAATTTCAGTCACGGCAATCCGCGCCCTGGCCTGAATTCTAACCAGGCACCTGTCGAACACGAAGCAGAAGTGCTACATATTACGTAGTACTGTCATGTATAAGGAGTTTGCGTGACTAATAGTAATGGGTTCTGGATTTGATGATTGAATTTATTGGCGCATCTTTACAATTACAATTATAAGAGCTCACACACTGAACACCTTCTGAACGACGTCTCTCTGACGGATTCTATCGGTGGGTATAAATTATTAAACTCATTCAATGTTTACCCCCTACAAAAAAAGTACATTTACTTCCTGTTCATCCCATTGCAGCTTCATTGCAGCATATTCAACTCGCTTAGTATCCAAAGCCCATTACAGCTCTGTGAGCTGTGCAAATAACGACATATCCCATTATGTAACATTCTCCGCTTCCTTTTACTTCTATCCTCATCCTTCCGCTTCGAAACACTTGCAACACACAGGACTACAATTCCCATGCNGATGATTGAATTTATTGGCGCATCTTTACAATTACAATTATAAGAGCTCACACACTGAACACCTTCTGAACGACGTCTCTCTGACGGATTCTATCGGTGGGTATAAATTATTAAACTCATTCAATGTTTACCCCCTACAAAAAATGTGCATTTACTTCTTGTTCATCCCATTGCAGCTTCATTGCAGCATATTCAACTCGCTTAATATCCAAAGCCCATTACAGCTCTGTGAGCTGTGCAAATAACGACATATCCCATTATGTAACATTCTCCGCTTCCTTTTTCTTCTATCCTCATCCTTCCGCTTCGAAACACTTGCAACACACAGGACTACAATTCCCATGCACCATTTATTTATTTATAGTTCACTTATCGATTGCCGGTAATTCAGTGTAGGTTTAGAGCCATTTGGCGCCGAAACGGTGGATGCCAATGAATCATGAATTTCAATGGTTGTAGAGGGAAACAGTCATTGCCTAATTTCATGTACTATCTTGTCATTTGCCTGGAAACACTGAGGAAAATTATGGAAGCTCTCCGTCANTGTGCATTTACTTCTTGTTCATCCCATTGCAGCTTCATTGCAGCATATTCAACTCGCTTAATATCCAAAGCCCATTACAGCTCTGTGAGCTGTGCAAATAACGACATATCCCATTATGTAACATTCTCCGCTTCCTTTTTCTTCTATCCTCATCCTTCCGCTTCGAAACACTTGCAACACACAGGACTACAATTCCCATGCACCATTTATTTATTTATAGTTCACTTATCGATTGCCGGTAATTCAGTGTAGGTTTAGAGCCATTTGGCGCCGAAAGGGTGGATGCCAATGAATCATGAATTTCAATGGTTGTTGAGGGAAACAGTCATGGCCTAATTTCATGTACTATCTTTTCATTTGCCTGGAAACACTGAGGAAAATTATGGAAGCTCTCCGTCAGAATCCCCTTGTTCGAGTGCAGTGAAACGAACACAAGCCCGTGCCCTTTTATAATTTTATATTTTTGGATTTGCACTGTGTGTACCTTGTTTATTGTATGTATTTTGTTTTCTATTGTTCCCTTATGTTATAGACTTTCCTTCTTTGTATCATTGTAAGTTCTACTGCTACCGAGTGAACGCCCAATTGAAGTAAAGTAATAATAATAATAATAATAATAATAATAATAATAATAATAATAATAACAAGGATCCCAGTCTTCCGATTCACATTTCAAACCGGGACCCTTGGAACACGAAGCGTCAGTGCTACCCACTAAACCTCATAGAATAAGAAACTGTATCCCTGTACTCACATATTTTTCTCCAATATCTGTCGAATGCAAAAGATCTGATCTGTAGTTGATCTGT
>NW_019729219.1:463962-547584 GCF_002891405.2 Cryptotermes secundus
CCTATTCAAAATGTTGTGGGGATCTGCAAGAAGATTTCCGCCAAGGAGAGTCTAGGTCTTAGACTCTCCTTGGCGGAAATTTTGATGTTTTCTCTAATAGTTTCCCAAACTTTATTAACATCCACCTCAGTGTCCAAGTTTTCTAAAGCCGCGAACCTATTTGAGATTTCAACCCGATACTGCTCTTTACCCTTTACGTCAGCCGTGTCAAACATGCGGCCCCCATAGCCATAAAGTACGGCCCTTCAACTTTTAGAGCTAATTGATATTAAAATCAATATTAAAATTTTAGTAGAAATATTTTTTGTAAAGACAATTTTCCAACAGACCAGACGGCAAGAATTCTCACGCAGACATAAATTAGCAGGCTGCAGGAAATTCAATGTTTTGCTATTTCTAACATAATTTCTTGTGTAATCTCTCTTTTTACATATTGAAAAATTGTTTGATACTTGTCAAAAATGGCATTCTCTTGCTTTTTAAAACTGTGAGATATGTGACTTTAGGTAATTATATTGAAATTATTCCTAAATAATAAAGAGAATTAAATTTCCTTGTATCAAAATCTAATGTATATTTCTATTTTGAAGTGCGGACCTGGACTATTATTTATAGGGCTGAGGTGACCCTCTGTACAAGTTGAGTTTGACATGCCTGCTCTACCTCATTTAACTTCTTGAGATTGAACCTCTACATATGAATTAGACCGTTGGACATATGCTTTTAAAACTCGGGAGAACGTACGTTTCCTCTCGAAAACTGCATTGTCATTATTAAACTGGATATAAAGTTTATGAATTGCTTTCAATGAAGGCGCCCATCGAGCTTGAAAATGGGCATGAAACCGCCTATGCGTTGTTCTACAGACAGTCTTTCTTTGTCAACCATCTTGTGTAAACTGTCACATGAGCAGGAACAGAGACACTAGCGCGCTCGGAAAGAGTAAGAACTAATCTCCATGATCTACTTTAAGTGTTACCATGTTACAAAACATCATTCATTGTATGGTTGATTCATCGATACTAAATCAAATACTGGTTGTTCATTTCGTGCGCCACTCTGCAGGACAATTCCGACTTTTCAGTCATTTTGACCCATAATTGAGTCTCTCTCTGCCTAAGGGAATTATGGGTAAACAAGCCGGATGTATGCTTAATAAACTGCAAGGCGCACCCGTAATTTCATTTATAACAGTATCGAATAAGGCTTTCGAAACTTGTAATGATCACTCTAGTGATAGGGCCCGTTCTCGGCTCCTAGGTTTCCTAAGAAATTATGAAAGACGCATCTTCGTAGCTTACCATGAAATGTATTTTTAAAGAGCTAATAATAATAATAATAATAATAATAATAATGGTCGAAACCAAGTATACGTACGTGCATGCGAAACTAGTGGAACGTATGAAAGCCATACATCGAAATCACTATTATGCAGACCATAACCTCAGTTTACAATGTGAAGGTAATAATCAAATATTTTTTTTCCTTGGCACTACAGCCCCAGTGGGCCTAGGCCTACCTCCATGAACTTCTCCGTTCACTTCGGTTTTTCTAGATCTTATACATTCGGTAGGACTCCTTGGGCGGGTGATCAGCTCGTCGCAAGGCCTCTACCTGTACACAAACACAGAAAAACGCACACACACAAACTAAACATCCCTGCCCTGAGTGGGATTCGAACCCACGATCCCGGTTTCCAAGTGAGCGAAGACAGTACATGCCTTAGACCGCTCGGCTACCGTGACCGGCCAATCAGATATTTACTGTACTTATTTATAGAAACTCACAAAATATTATTAGGATTGCCACACCAATAAGAATACGCTTACAGAGATACTGGAGGAGCAATAACTGCACACAGAATCCTAGTCGGACGCCCTGAAGGGACGAATCATTTATGAGACCTAGGAGTAAATGAAATGACAACAATAAAGCGGATCTTAATGAAATTGGCTGAGACTGAATTGCATTCACCTAGTTTAGCATAACCACCACCAGCGGGCTCTCCTGAAAGCTGTAATGAACGTCCTTGTTCCATAAAACGTGGGACATTTTATGACTATCTAAGAAACTTCCAGTTTATCACTGCAGACTCTGCTACACGGACATACTTAGTTTCAAATATCTGTTGTATATATCGCAGGCGTCTACATATATCCCCTTTTCGGACGTGGTAAATAATAGCTACTGATTTAATATCTCTAAGAAACTGACAGCTTATGCTAATTAATTTCGCATAAATTACGTTTCTTGATCCACAGAACACGTTACCTGGCACGAAGCACGATGTGTTTGTCCACAATGCGAAAGGCTTGTTTTCTCATAACTGTATGCCTTAAGCCGGGTATCGTTTGCACGCGGCTGCCGCGAGAGGCAATGTTCGTTGCTTTGCCTCGCAAAGCGATACCATAATGCCGCGCGCGAACTAGGCGAGCGTCGAACCAAATCGGAGCGGTACTTTCTCCCGCGGCAAAGGGATTTAAGTTAAGATGGTCTTGTGGCAATCCGGTGTTTCTTTCGCGGCAAAATGGAGAATGAAAAGTGTCTAGCTCTCGTACAGCTTTGTAAATATAAAGATGTATTGTGGAATTCAAAAAGTGTTAATTACCATAACAAAAGTATAGGCGAGGACGCATGGGAGGATATAGTGACGAAATGAAAATGCCAATTCAGGATTTAAAAAAGAAGATGAGAGCTTTAATGGCTTCATACAAAGAGAAAAGTCCCGAAATAAGAAGTTTTGGTACGAACATATTTATTAAATTGCTATTATACCACTCGCATTATCTGTAATTATGCTAATACACTAAGAATTTATTGTTTATTTACAGCTACGTGTACTGTTTACGTATCCAAGTGGTTAGCACTCAATGAATTCGACTTTATGGCCGACAAAAATACTCCCAACGACACTGTAGATGCTTTGCCTGATGTATTCGTGGTGATCTCGCGATAACTGAGGAGCAGCGTCGATCAACTGCCGCACGCGGCCGCCGCGCTTCGACGCTGGACACGAACACGGTAAACAAACGAACGAGTCTTCCGCGCACGAACAGCTGCGCGCGGCAGCCGAGCGCAATGGATACCCAACCTTAGTCTCTCGATTTCTATATGACACATAACAATTCAATTCCCATCGCTAAAAGTTCATACAATTTGAAATGAAACCTTGTTTACGTTGTAGGTGTATTTGTCTAACAATAAGTTTTTAGGACAAAAATGTGAGGAGAGACTATTTTTAGGCCTGACGTTTGTTCATCCAGGTGACCGTGATCTGTAAGGTAGCGTCTTCAGTTGGTCACGATCGATAGACATCTGCCAGAGAGAAGGTTGCTACGCGACAATAAACATACAGCAGAAAAACTAGCACTACATACACGTGAGTTTTCCTTTCTCTTATCAATAAATACAAGCACCAAATAACTCACTCAAATTTACTGTGCATATCTGAGTTTATTTGGTTGTACACCGTCGCTATATGTTTCGGCCCATGGCGCCATCATCAGGCGATACATAGACATGTCTATGAATTGTGCTTTCCATATGGATCCATATATTGTTTATTTTGCCATGTGTATATGAATAAAGTGATATTACAGCGTGCTTCTCTTATTTTCAATTTTTACCATTATATGCACCAATTAAGTGGCTCTATAATGAATCTAAACTTGTTTAAAATGTATAAAACAAGCATTTGAACTTATTAAAATCTTAAAATATTAACAATATGTCAAAAGTTCTTGGTCTGTATGGGTGTAAAACCTGGTCTCTGACATTAAGGGGCAACATAGACTGAGGGTGTTTGAGAATAGGGTGTTGAGGAGAATATCTGGACCGAAGAGAGATGACGTGATAGGAGGTTGGAGAAAACTGCATAATGAGGAGCTTCATAACTTGTACTCTTCTCCAAGTATAACTAGAATGATCAAGTCAAGGAGGATGAGGGGGGCAGGTCATGTAGCACAAATGGGGGAGACGAGGAATGCATATAGGATATTGGTGGCAAAGCCAGAAGGAAATAGACCACTGGGAAGACCAAGGCGTAGGTGGGTGTAAAATATTAAAATGAATCTTGGAGAAATAGGATGGGATGGTATGGTATGGACTGATGTGGCTCAGGACAGGGACCAGTGGAGGGCTCTTGTGAACATGGTACTGAAGCTTCAGGTTCCATAAAATGCTGGAAAGTTCTTGGGTAGCTGCAGAATTGGCGGCTTCTCAAGAAGGGCTCAGCTCCATGAATGAGTGAGCGAGTGAGTGTCAAAATTTTTAATATTATTAAAATGTTAAAATATTAAGCTTATAGAAATGCAATACTCTGGATATTTTCTCATCCATAGTTTAAATAAGGTCGTGTTGGACTTGGACGCTGTACAGCCAAATAAAGTCAGATATGGGGTGTTCAATGTGAGTGGGTAATTTGGTGTGTTTTTTTTTTTTTGTTTGACAGAGAAAACGAAAACTCATATATATACTACTAACACACAACAGGATGCATTCCTTAAAGAGAAAAAGAAAACTAGCCCATTGATATTTAAACTGGGATGACGAAACACGCATGGACACGAACCCAAACAACTTTGGAGACGCTTTCATGTTTGTAGGTTGTCTGATGTCTCGGGAGGCTCAGTTTGTAAGTTTTGAAATGAACAACATAGAGGCAGAAGTTCCAGCTCTCTCAAGGACCGCCCAATTACAGGAAGTGGCAACCCTGCCTTACGTCAGCTCAGGGTTCCGGTGTTCTGGTGGGCGGTGGCTGACACCTGGTAAGGGATCCTTCCCAGGATTACGTGGCGGGTAGATAGGACTCGTTAATAATGGTAAGCAACCTGTCTAAGGAAAGGTACCCGAGTGGAGGAGGGGTCGAATACCTACACCATAGCCCTGCGAGTCGTAGGGGGAGACGAAAGGGGAACCCAGCACTGGGGGGTATTACTGTGCCACCCTCTTCCTGGGGGATATAAATAGAGACCTGGCCCTCCACGTTGGGGTGGTCTCGAATTTGAGGCATTAAAATATGGTAATGAGTCCAATGGGACTCGGACCAGCAGCAAATGCAAATGAGAGCTCCATCTTCTCATCAGAAAGGATGTTACATTATGACTATGACCGCAAGAGTCAGTTGAAAACAAAATTTTTCTGGTCGTGAGTCTCAAAGGACTTGGAGCCAAGACGAACTGATTGGCAGTAAACCGCCAGTCGTAAAGTAACACTCACTCTAAGGAAAGGAAACTTTGAATAAAAACTCAGACCCTCTAAGATGGGGGGGGGGGAGTTGCAACAGGTTGGTAATCTGCTCAAGCAGAAAAAAAAACGAAAAAAAAAGAGCCACTATTAATCCTCAAAGACTGGCTTGCCGGATTGGCTCCAGTTGTGCTCAAACCATTTCCATATGAACGGTGGAAAACTCCTCTAATAACGCGTTCTAATTTCACACAGAATTCTTGAATAAGCCTTAATATGTCTTTAACAGAAATAGGAAGTTGCTTTAGTTGTGTGTTACACCGGATTGACATTGACGCTAGGAGGCGTACCCGCCGCAGAGTAATTTTTATTTTCAATGGCTCTTCCAGCCCTTTCAGGGCCCAGGCCTCTTATTCAATTCCCTAATCATTTTTCACAGATGGTAGGACTCCCTGGACGAGTAATCAGCCTGTCGCAAGGCCGCTATCTACACACACGACAACATAAACACAAAATAATTGTATACACATACCAAACATCCATGCCCTGTGTGGGATTCGAACCCATGATCGCGGCGTCCGAGCGAGCGAAGGCAGTTCATGCCTTAGACCGCGCGGCTACTATGACCGGCGCCGCAGAGTAATGGTTAGGAAAATGAAAAACGAAGAATTAATTGAAATTGTGGTTAGGGGCCGAAACAAGTCAAAATAAGCTTCACTTCAAACCAATGAATTCAGTTCCATTACAATATATTCCAATTTGTTCGAGTAGACTTCCCTTTGATTTTAGGATGACTGTTTTCCTCTTTTCTAACACAGAGAGCTCCACCACTAAATGAAAGTTTAACGATCCACTGTACTAATTCTATGGAGTCTAGAATATTAGCACTAAACTAATATGCTCAAGCGTCAGCCTGGCATTTTGTAGTACCTTTACGCTCGGGATTCTTACAGGCTATTTCACTGCTTCCATGTGGGTACTGAAGGTGGAGAACTTACATTAGTGATGATGTATTAATTTGCGTAAATTAGAACGTTTAGCGGCCAGAGCTCGTTTGACGATAACATCTCAGTTTCACGTGAATACGTGTTACGTGATAAAGCATAAATATGTTACTGAGCTTGTAGTAATAATATATTGATAGGCAGATAACTTGTGCGTAATATACCGTCTACTTCAACTATTTCTTATTTCATAAGTAAACGATGCAATGCTGATTGCTTGGTTCTCAGATATTTGACAACGCTATTTCAGAGAGCGTATATAACATCCAGCGTACAGTTAGCGAAAGGAAGGTATTGCCTCGAAAAGTGGTGATTGTGGTCTATTTGCAGACATTATACCAGTGTTGGTTATGAAGGAAGAAAATCACGAAAAACATCATAACTCAACCGAGATACTAAGTTTTGTGCTCGACTATGATTTGAGGTTTCACGGCATTGAATATTAAGATGACGCCATATAGTTTTGTAGACGGATATCGACGTTTCAGAGGAACATACAGTCTCGATCTTTCACGTCTACTCTGAAGATACAGGTACACGTGCTTTCAAAATGTTGGTGACTTTGTAGAGTTACATCCTGGATGACTGTACTCTTAGTTTGTGCTAGAATACTGGTTGTTCCTCAGTCACATCTTAATGTTATTATAGGCTGAGCCATAGCTCAAGCGGTTAGTCACTGGTTTCCCACCGCAGCGGCCCGGGTCTGGTGAAGTGGGATTTGTGGTGGACAAAGTGGCGCTGGGGCAGGTTTCCTCCGAGTACTTCGGTTTCCCCTGCCAAGCTTCATTCCACCAAATTCTCCATCATCATAATTACCCGGAGCAGGCTACAATAGGCCAATCAGTGGCAGCCGTGCCGAGTGGACCCAGTTGGACTCCACCCCCCACTGAGCGAATTAAAAAAAATACTGTTATTATTCAACTGACAGTTTGAGTGACTGGCTGGCTGACTGACTGACTGACTGACTGACACCATGGTGGAAGGTCGTCCTTCTTTAAAATTTCACAATCCTTCATTATTCCTTCTTAGCCTTTCAACTGCCTAAGAAATTTCCTAAGTTTTAATGTATCAGTTGTTTCAGTCCTGTGTGCATAAGAGCAAGCCAATGGTACTTGTAAAGATCCAGTTTAATCCAATTCAAAACTCATGTCCTATTTCTGTAAGGTCTATTTTAATCCTATAATCTTGTTTAACAAATTAATACTTCCTTCAGTTTTTACGAAAACGAAAGATCCTCGCAGTTTTGTATTAGTGAGATTTATCATTGTCATTTCGAAACTTCAGGTTACCATAGGAAGGAAGTGTGCGGCGTAAACCACCTGGAAGAATCTATGTTCGGGTATATTGTACGTCACGAACGAGGTAGCGGTCTTTTGTTTCAATCTACCGTGTCTAATCTATGAGCAGTAACAATATTTTTATGTGAATTTATGAAGCGCAGTGTACTTTAAATAGGAAACGGTTTACGATTGAATATGTGTGTGCCCTATTCATGGGAGGTGGCGAAAACTTCGTCCTGGCCGCAACATTCGATGCGTCTATTTTCTGGGGGTTACTTTACGATCGTCGAATTGTAGGATGACAAGTGAATTACAAACTGTAAAGGATTAGGAAGAAAGCGGTCGTTACATAACCGAGATACTATATCGACTTTTGCCTGGAGGGACTGAGTAAACCTAAGGAAAGCCTCACTCATGATAATCAGTGTTCCGGCGGAGATTCGAAGCGAGAATCTCCAGAATACAAGTCTAGACGCTACCACTAGACCAACCTGCTCGGGCATATCTCATTTAAATAGTCACAGTCAGAGTCAGAGTTACTTTATGACTGGCGGTTCACCGCTGATCGTCTTGCCGACAAGCCCCTTGAGACTCATGACTAATAATTTTATTTTCCAACTGAACACTTGAGGTTATAGTCCTTATGTAACATCCTCTCTGACGAGAGATGGGTCTGTCGTTTACAACTGCTGCTGGCCTCGCCAGCGCAGTCATTCTCAGGTCCTAGTCCTATGAAACCCATGGCCATATTTTACTGTCTCAGATTCGAGACTCCCCAACCTGGAGGGCAAAATCCCCGTATTGATATCCCACAGGAACAGTATTAATGCTCCCGCCTACTTCGCTGTCATTTCAAAACCAAGAACGCTGGCTTATAAAGCACGTTTAATCATCTAAATCGACGTTGTAACTATTTGTACAATATGCTTTGTAATTGCTTAATGCGAGGAGCAACTTAAAATAGAAACGTAATTCATATTTGTGGGAAGTCATAAGAGACCAAATGCCATTACTACCTGGTTAGTTTACAAACTTAAATAGAATAACTAGCTTCTGATAACAAACAGAGATGAATTGTTTCCTTGGAAATGTAGACCAGTATCAGAGCGATATAGCCGTTTACATTGTAAGTGTCCAGAACAAGCGTTCTGGAGTTGTCAGGTAACATAAGACAAAACATCCGTAGCCTAGGGAAGGCAGCCAGAATATGTGCAGGAAAGAAAACAGCTGTATATGACGTGATTACTACGTCATATCCTAGCGCAAGAATAACCAGTTGATTGTTCAATACAGAAACTAAAGACCACCTTAACTCCAAAACTGAAGCAATTACAGTGCAATGGGGGAGGGGGTAATTTTTACAAAAAGAAATTTTAAAATTTGGTACTGTCATATACGCTTGGCTTCTAAAATATTTAGGCGTTGTCCTTCAAGGAGAAAGGACGGGTGAACGTATTTTTCGCACAGACGTTTTGGTACAGGCCTTCCTAACAGGGAAAAAAAATGAAAACTTTATTTTAGTAAACACTTTGGTGCAAGGTTGGAAAGCATTGTATTTGTGAAGACCTATATTTAACAAAGCCGGTCACGGTAGCCGAGCGGTCTAAGGCATGTGCTGTCTTCGCTCACTTGAAAACCGGGATCGTGGGTTAGAATCCCACTCAGGGCAATGGATGTTTAGTTTGTGTGTGTTCCTTTTTCTGTGTTTGTGTACAGGTAGAGGCCTTGCGACGAGCTGATCACCCGCCCAAGGAGTCCTACCGAATGTGTAAGCGCTAGAAAAACCGAAGTGAACGGAGAAGTTCATGGAGGTAGGCCTAGGCCCACGGGAGCTGTAGTGCCAAGGGGAAAAAAAATATTTAACAAATCAAATTTTGAACAGCGACAAATAAAGTGATATATTAAATGTTAAAAAAAGAGGTTGGCTAATAATTTCTGTGTACTCTGTCTGCCCGAGAAGACCACTGCTCAGCCGCAAAACAGGAGCTAGAATGCAAAGCGAACCGCGAGTAAAGTCAAATCACAACGCCTTTCGCAAAGACGGCAAACAGCAGAGCGGTTAGAGCTTTAATAGTAACAGTAATTCTATATTACTCTCACAGAGAGTACTAATGGATTTTGTACGTTTTCCGGAGTATGGAGCTCTTCATTTGATCGCTGCAATGGAGAAGCATTGTGTTTCTTAGTGAATCACAGTCTGAATTTCTAGATTAAATTTCCGATTTAAAGGGTTTAACTGGATGATCTCGGAGAACAAGGCTATCTGGCGGTACACAGACCTAACTATTAGTGTCTGCAACTACAGCCTACATCTACAGAAATCATCCATCCGGTGTCGGTTTTCATTTTCACCTGTTCACCCCACAAAGTGCATGTATAACCACTGTTTCCCAAACGGTGTTCCTTGTAACCCTGAAATTCCGCAAAGTGAAAATAAGGTCCCGCAATAAAAGTACGTTAAGATATGAAAAAGATAATTTAAATATTATTACTATTACTGTTCTAAATGTCCCTTAAAATAATTTTCATTTTGCGACTTCTATATTTTGGAAATGTCACTCTCAAATGAAGAAATTTATAAATTATGTGTTTTGTCTCAGAGGAAAAAGCTTTATCAGGACGTGAAATTCATCAGCTGATACCCTTTGTCAGCACACTCTTATCCGAAGCCTGATTATCGAATTGCGCAGCAGCATAACCAGAAAAACGCTAATAGGTTACATGCGGCGCCGGATGACAGGATTCAATTTTCCGATATCAAGACAGACGTTAAAATAATTTGTGAAGAGAGAAAGAAGAATAAATCTTTGCATTGAAAGTTCAAAATATGTTATATTAATTTTAAGCTTCCTTTTTCGTACACGCAAACTGGGACTGTTATTCTTAAATATGTGCAATTAAATTAATGTGTCGATCTCATCCTTATTTACTGTTTATTTGTTGCTATCATTATGTATCTGTGGCCTTGTATTTTAGATAAAAGAGTTTTATCAGGGGTTCCGAAAATGTTTCGAGTGCTAAAGGTCTGAGTAGTCAAACAACCGAAAACGTTCGCTTAATGCACTATATGCAGCATACTGCGCTGCAAACTCCGAACACGACACGTCTAAAGTATCTGAGGGTAAATCAAATCTTTCCTTTCCAGACGATGTTTTAAAATGATACTAATACAACTACCACACCCAAAACATAATCAAGTCAAGTATTTTCATTATGAATTGGATACTTTATTATTATTTAAGTGCAAATGTGTTTTTACCCGGTGGCAGTGGTACTACAATAAGACACAACACACAAATAACACACATCACACAAAATAACACACCACACTCAAACAAATCATAGCGCACGACACTGCACAACAATGGACACACAACACACAAAGGACACACTACACACAAAAAATTTGCACCTTCCATGTACTTACTTACTTATTTACTCACTGAGCTGAGCCCTTCTTGAGGAGCCGCCAAATCTGCAGCTACTCAAGAATTTTCTTGCATTTTATGGAATCCGAAAGCTCATTACCGTGTTCACAAGAGCCATCTACGGGTCCCTATCCTGAGCCAGATCAATCCAATCCATACAATCCCATCCTATCTCTCTAATATCCATTTTAATACTGTCCACCCACCTAGGCCTTGGTCTTCCCGGTGGTCTCATAAAACTAGGGACACGTTTAACATTCTTACCATATCATCCAGTACTGAAGGAAACAGATAATACAGGTTTTCAGAACATCTTCTAAATCAACGCACTGCGTCATCATTATCTCACGCAGTGTCACTATGTTTCTACTATATTTAGAAAGACAGGCGTAAAACCCGTTGAAATTATAACTGGAAACTTTCGGTTATCAAAATCAAAACAAACCTCAACAAAAGTACCTATCTTAATAACCTGAAACGTTCTGAATAAACCAGCAACATATATATAGCTCTTCGGTAGTATACACCACAAGCACGGTCGCCGTTTTGACTACTGAAACAAACCTCTGAACATGAACATGCGCATCTGCTACCTAGATTGTCATGAAGCTGGACTGTGTTGCTACCTTGTAATACACATAGAAAACGTATAACGTCCATTACGGCTGTTTTACTTCCATTTGTAACCTATATACTGACTCTCCCTGCATTCATCTAGGTTAGGACATGAGGCAGAGGCAGGTTGTTGTGAATAGGGTAATGCAAGCATAAAAGATGGAAACATCTCGTCCGGCTGGGACTCTCAGGAACGACTCTGTCCATTGGAATTAGCTCCACATGCCACAGGCTTCCTGCTCCCACTCCCAACCTGTGACTATTCTATGTATATGTGAGCCTGAACCATGTACTACAAATTTGGTAACACGTACACTGTCGAACTGTTGATTTCCCGAACGCTATAACTGGAAACGTCCTGACCATTTCGCCAAAATTTCAATGGTTATGAAATGCTTCTATTAATCCTCTTTGGCTCATAAAATGCCATTGATTGCGGCACTGTGTGTAACAGATAATACCAATATACCATCCACGGCACCAAGTTCCAAAATAATCCTCTAACGCATGATGTAGTCATCAAAGGAATCATATAAATCAATTTAAAGGAGATTTTCCAATGAATGACGCTATTTGATATGTTATTAACAAGTTGAGAAATTTCGTGCTAGTGCTTTTGGATAAGAAACATTCATTTATTTAGGATTTCGCATGTAAATAAATGTACTGAATTTCATATAAGTACGTTTGATAAATACGGTATGTATGCCTTGCATGTGTCGGTCACGGAAGCCGAGCGGTCTAAGGCATGTACTGTCTTCGCTCGCTTGGAAACCGGGATCGTGTGTTCGAATCCCACTGTTTAGTGTGTGTGTGTGCGTTTCTCTGTGTTTGTGTACACGACGAGCTGATCACCGGCCCAAGGAGTCCTACCGAATGTGTAAGATCTAGAAAAGCCGAAGTGAACGGAGAAGTTCATGGAGGTAGGCCTAGGCCCACTGGGGCTGTAGTACCAAGGGGAAAAAATCCTTGCATGTAGAAGAAACGCAGTCATCATATGCAGTTATTAAGGACGGAGAGCGAGAATGAATAATCAACCCATAGCAGGATGTTCTTACTTGTTTGTTACGAGTGAAAGTTATGGCTAACCAGTATAAATTCATTTGTTAGTGTAAACTACGGTCTTCTGGGTTATAACAGAGATGGTTGCAAATGTTCTGGAGGAATTTGCTAACTCTATCTTTAGGGCAGAAGAGGAAGGTAACACCAGTGTCACGACACAGAATATCACAATATGAATTTTCACAGTTGTCAAAACACCAAACATCATATAATTATTGTATTTCTGGACATTATCCATCGCCATGTTTATATTTAAAGCACACAACGTTCGATATATCTAGTACCTGTCTCCGGAGACAGGGACTACCTCTATCGACTTGCCCAGACGAGTAGGTTTCTCTTGAAGACGGAGATAGATTCCAGTCTCCGAAACGTTGTATTTTTTTAAATAAGAACAGGACGATGGACAACGTCCAGAAAAAACAATACCTTTATTATCGTCATAAACTTTTAGATCTTAGTTCCCAAAACATCGTATTGCTTGTTAGTTTATCTAAGTGCACTTCCTCAAATGCTTCGAATGGCACGATTATTATGCATAAACATTCTGCCACCAATAACACAGTTTGACGACAAACACGGGTACATGGCATCTTACCTGTGGTCAGATGCGTGCTGTTCCCTGTGCCGACGGCAGGAACACCGTCTCCTTCTTCGGCTGGTCCATTGCGATGGTTGTTGTTGTTGGTGGTGGTGTTGGTGCTGTTTTGGTGGTGGTAATGGTGGAGGATGCTTGGCGTGCAGCCCATCCCTCATCCCCGCCAGCACCACGCTATCCGATCCTAATTTGCCACCCCCTAATCCTATCACCTCTACTCACACTTCCGACCACATTTTCGCATGTATCTCAACACGGCAATAAATTCACATATATCATTCATCAACAAAGGAACATTTGATCTTACAGCACAGATGTATCAGATTTTTTATCGCATATTTTTTCCATAACTCGATTGAAACTGGCCATTAAAAAATAACTGTTATTTTGAACTGCGCTTTATGGACTTTTACTTTGCACAAACTAAGGTTTATAAACCATCCTGAAATTCACCAAAATTCTTCTTAAGTCATCCGAGTGTCATTATATTCGATATATTTAAACCAGGGTTGTTAAAAAAAATCTATAATATTCCCCGATTTTGATCCGGGCTTCAACATTGTCAGCGCTGAGGATGCATAAAAAACAATCAGACGCACATATAAACTGTACAGATAAACAAAACAAACGGACTAATAAACTATCGCCAACATGTCATGTACGGCATTTGCCAAGACACATAACCAGGTATTGGTAACGTGTTGAATTCGTTTTCACAGCCTTAGGCGGCGTTGCAACCGTTCCAATTAAAGAATTTCGTTTCAATCAAGGCAGCAAACGCGATTCAAGATGTGGCAAGACGTCGAAAGTGTCTCGAAATCGTATATATTTCTCTATGTGTTTTCTACTGCTGAAGTAACGCCAAAGAAACGTAGCACTACTACAGATTAGCGGGGATTTGTTTCAGATTTGGTTCTTGCAGATGTAGAGATGCACGGATGTACTCGTAACAGTTATCGGCAAGCTTCGCTATTACTCCTGCCTGTGTCCGTCATTGCCGCTGGCGAACTTCTCTTCAACAGCAATCCCATGACATGTAGTTGGAAAGCTGACAGTTGTCGACATACCCCTCCCAATCGTCTGCTGCCATTCCGGAGACTTGGTCCTCAGGCATCTGCTGCACCTGTGCAGGTGAACATCTTCGTTTACGTCAGCTGTTTAACTGCTAAAAAGCTATTTTATAATAATACGTGATCATAACAACAAACATCTTTAATGCAATTCTTCTCTTCCGGAAAAAAAAAATATTTCGAAATAGCTGGTAAAAGCTAGTTGTATTAATGTAAGCCTATAAAAAGGTTTGTTTTAAGCAGTATATACCAATAAATGTTACATATGTCTTATTTCACAACACTAAACCACAAATATTATCTTACACGTAAAAACACTAATCAGAAATCAAGTCAAATAGATAACAAGATAATAACTCCACGGTATTCGGATTTCCTTGAATGATTCATAAATTTTATGCGTCTATAGAAACATAAGTATAATTACCATGTTCACTAAACTACACCATTAGATCCTATCTTAAGGTGAGCGAATTCTGTCCACACAATTACCCTTTGACCCCATTTTAACAAAGTTCAATTCTAACCAACGACTATGTTAGGTCTCCGAAGTGATCCCTGTCCTAGCAATGATGGAACACTTCGTGTCATGAAGATGAAGATACAGATTAAAGAAGCATGAACCTATTATAAATATTCAGTGATTTAAATAGTATTCTGACAGAAGTACAATGTTGAAACTGCACATAATATCAGATCTTCTAATCCTTTCCTTAAGGATGTTAAATTTTGATACGAAACTAGACAAAAATAGACTAGGGGCTAAAAATATGTAATTTTTTAAACAAATGACTGGATAAACTATGCGTGAATACAAAAGAAACGAAGACATTCTTCAAGAACTCAGGATTCAGTTTTCACAAGAAAAGAACTTTTCATGAGTAGAACATAAGTTGTAGGATTTCAGGTTCTCACAGCGGTGACTATTAAGTTCTTTCTTCCAATATAACGCCGCGTAGCCCGTTGAGAGCTAACCGACGTTTAGGAGGAACATATTGTCCCCTTATTCAGTGCAGAAAAGTAAGCCATGCAAGAAACCAGCATAAAACAAGCAGCAAGCAGAGCTGATTTCTTGCCTGTCTTTCCTTTAACACTGATTACGTAGGCGAAATGTTACTCCGAAACGTTGATTGACTTTTAACTGAATGCACCTCGCTAAATCCCAAACGAAAGAACTCTCCTTAAAATGAGTTCACGTAAATCGCAACGATGATTAGAGGTTTTTACAAAAAATACCATTGCGATCCAAACAAGAAAAATGATCATGTTAAAGGGTTAAATACCTATGATCCGAACGAAGAATTAGAAAAAACACAAAAGGAATTTATATAAACAATTTTCAATAAAGGGTCAAAGCAGACTCCCGAAGATATTAAATTTCGAACCGAAAGGACAAAGAGGAACAGGAAGACCTAAAACAAGATGGAAAAATAATTCGATTTAACACGAAACAGGTTACAAGGCTTAACTCTTGAAGCGGAAGAACAACACCATCAAAACAACAAAATGTATGGCAACACTGCAGAAAAAGGAAATGACAATTAAGCAGATGGCGGTGATGAAGATCATAATTCTCTCCTTCTTGTTTGATGACGCTTTATTATCTACATCCAAAATATAACGCTACGTGGAATGAAGATTCTCAATGACTGAAGGATGCGCCTTAAAATACGAGTAATATACAATACCAACACATTTCTGGAGGTAAAAGTTAAAGGTGTCCCTGTGCTTAACTATTTACGCACTACGCCATGAAGGAATATGGGGGAGTGGATGTATAGACCCACATTTTTGACCTCAGCATTAGCTGATGAGTTGTCACCTTCACTCCCTGGCAGCTTTACCCCCGAGGAAAGAGCCCCCATTACCCATTGCATTGGCGGTTGGGTGGATCCCAGAACCGATATGGAAGACGTGGAGGAAAAATTCTTGACCCTACCGGGACTCGCACTCTCACCCCTCGGTCGTCCAGCCCGTAGCCAGTCGCTATACCGACTTCGCTATACCAACTTTGACATTTCTGGAGGACCTCGACAAAAATATAAAGAACCTTATCAGAACAAACGACCTCGAACAAACGACCTCTGGGTATGACGATGATGATGATGATGATGGTGATGATATTGTCACATGTAGGGTCATACCCATGACGAAAATAACGGGCTCTAGTGAGGATGATTGGATTTACTGCCACTTCGGTTACAAGTACTCTTAATTACGATTAATACAGCGCTATCACTGATTTACACACTTTCCAGTTAACCGTTGCACACGCACTAGGATTGTCCGTCTTCACTAGTCGTCTCCAGGCAACGGATTTCTACACAGAAACTAGCACTTCAAATATCTATGAAGTCTTCTTGCTATTTCGTCTTCAGTCACTCTGGAACCTCGGAACTAAAAATTCTTCTGGACTCACTCCTCCAGCTTACGACTGACTCCTTAACTGCCTTGATCGACTTCTGTCACTCTTACTTATACTACGTATAGGTGCGGGACGGACATAGACCTACAGTAAACATATATCACGTGATCGCTATCCAGCCAGTCTATTGGCGCGTCGGATCTATAGAAAACACAGCTTCCTCTATTGTTGCGTGTTGGACCGTGTTTACAGAGCTGTTGCCTGACAACGCGTTGATGAAATCCATAGCAATATCTAGATACTTCGGGTATGCGCATATGTATTCGCTTGTAGAAAAGAAGTGCGCATTGCAAGCAACTAGCTCGTCCACTATGCAATGACCTCTATTCCCCTTGTGTTAAAGATGTAGGCTGAGAGTACAGTGAAATGTCACTGCGTTTATATTTATTGGCCAGGAAGAATTTATAAGAGAGTCATAAATTTGCATATTTCAGTCTGTTACATATTCGGACTGACGTACATTAATATTAACACTATAAATGATGCAGTAACATATCAACAGAGACGTGAGGTATTAATTATAACTGACAGCATGCTGCTTCACAACACAGTCGTACAGATGTCTCAAGACATGCCTCTCATGAGCACAGAATAATTTTAAATATAAATAATAAAAACGACTTCCAAGTTCAGTGCGGCAGGATAAGAAATAAACAAAGAAATGTGGCACTATATTTAAAAGAAAAATTTTGGCATTTTTTTACACATATCACAGACCTCGGTGAATTTAATATCGTCGTTATAGATTATGAAAATATGACAGTAAACGTAAAGCGTGATTTATCCTTTCTTAAATGACTTGTCCTAATATGTTAGTTATATATTTGAATGACCATGATATGTGAATCCGAAAATTAATCAATCGTTACAATTCTTCAACTAATTATACGTTTTTTTTGGCACTACAGCCCCAGTGGGCCTAGGCCTACCTCCATGAACTTCTCCGTTCACTTCGGTTTTTCTCGATCTTACACATATGGTAGGACTCCTTGGGCGGGTGATCACCTCCTCGGAAGGCCTCTACCTGTACACAAACACAGAAAAATGCACACAGACAAACTAAACATCCATTCCCTGAGTGGGATTCGAACCCACGATCCCGGTTTCCAAGCGAACGAAGACAGTACATGCCTTAGACCGCTCGGCTACCGTGACCGGCCTAACTATACGTTAGCAAACCTTTCTCTTACTTTCGAGCCAAGAAGGTCAAGTGAAGTACTAATATCATTTATAGCCTACCTAAAACATCTTGCATGTTTCGTCGTAACTGGAATATTTTACAGAAGAAAAGTCTTGTGCTTCAACGAAATTTTCGATTTGGGTTCCAATTTATTTCGAAAATAGAATCCAGTAACTTTGTGATCATTATGAAACAAGCTATATCACTATCAGATAATGGCGCTTCCTCAAAGGCGTTTTAGGCATAGTACAGCACTGTTAATGAAATTAAATCTAGAGGAAACAGACTGAACACATATATTTTTTAATATGGGGAAAAATATCTACAGCATTATGGGAATATCTTAAAAGTTCACCACTCAGTAAACTGTAAAGGAAATTGAACATAATATTAAAATTGTATCTTATAAAAAATAGTTTGTAAAATATGTGCTGTAAATAAGAAGTTAAGGATCGTACGAATAATGGGGTGTTTTGTTAACGACCTTGAACCCTCAGGAACAGTTCCCCTACTCCGGTTCAAAAATACCGGTCAGCTGAGTAGTTTATTGTTCACAGAATTACTGGGTTTTGGGCTTTTCCCATCGTCCGGAATTCTAGGAAATAGAAAACACGACGTTTCGGAAACTGGATGTGTTTCCGTCGTGTTTTCTATTTCCTAGAATTCCGGAACATGAAAAATGTCCTAAAACCGGTAATTCTGTCTGTTATCCGCCACTGTCAGAACCCTTTAAAAACTAGTTTATTGTTATTATTATATAGAAAAAGTAAAGGTATCCCTGTAACAGCCCGTGGAGGCCCATAGGGTTGTGAGATGTAGAGGTTCCCACATTTTCTAGACACTCGGCTCACACATGGCGGAAAGGTTGTCAGCCCTACGCGTCGGCCGCCATTTACCACCAAAAATATTCCAAGAATATTCCTGGTATTCATTTCTGTTAGAGGCTGAGTCGTCCCTAGGGCCACAGTGCAGCTGGAAGGATTAGGTCATTTGAAAAAGAAAATCCAATGACCACATCGGGACTTCAATCCGCGACCTTCCGGCTTGTAGCATAGTGCCTCAAACAAGCTTCTATTATTCTTATTTTATTGCAACTGGGTGTTCACCCGGTAGCAGCAGACCTTACACTGGCAAAAACAAGGAAATTAGATTATATATAAAGGGAACAATACAAAATAAAGTAAACTCGATGCAAAATCCAAACATATACAATAACTTGGGGTACAAACATTACAAGGACACACACACACAAAATAATCCAAATGCATTTGAGTATCCTTAGTAACCGCAATACTGTTAGAGTATCCTCAGTGTTTACCAAGTCACACAAGGACTTTCGCCCTCAAACTTCACTATAACTCAGTTCACTTCATTGAACTTAAGCAAGGTCACTTCACATCACTTCACTTGTTTCCATTCAATACCCATTTAAAGTCTCTTTGCTTATAACTGCTTCCCAGATGATTTCTCTGCCAAAGCAGATCTTTGGCGGCCATTGCTGACTAATAAGCAGTTCGAGATCACTGTGGAATCGAAAAAAATTATTCGAATTTCCTTGCGTAGTTAATAATTTTACTCGGCGTTTCTAACGTTGAAGATAAATAAAAAATAATGCTTAACAACCCCATAATCATTTCCACCGAACGGATTAAAAATATCGATCCATGGTTTCATATAAGATCATCCGCCATGTGATTCTGTTTTCACTTAAAAAGCTAGGATGTAAAGCTGTCCCTGTAACAGGACGTGGAAGCCCATAGGGTTGTGAGATGTCGAGGCTCCCATATCTTCTAGACAATCGGCTCATAGATGGCGGTGAGGTTGTCAGCCTTATGCACCCGCCCCCCTTTACCCCCCAGGAAGATCCCTGGTACTCATTTCTGTTAGTGGTTGAGTAGAACCCAGGGCCACAGTGTGGCTGGAAGGATTAGGTCAACTGGAAAACCCAACGACTTCAACGGGATTTGAACCCGCGACCTTGCGGCTTGTAGCACAGTGCCTCAACCAACTACGATACAGCGTCATCTCCTAAACGCAATTTAATCCGATTTTACATTCCAGTAACTGTGCTGATGTGAAATTCATTGGATTTTTCAATTGATCTAATCCTTCCAGCAGCACTATGGCTACGGATTGTCTCAGCTTCTAACGGTAACAAGTTCCAGAAATCTTCCTGGGGATTAAGGGCAGCCAGCGCACAAGGCTGACAACTTCAAGGCCATCTGTGAGACAAATGTCTAGAGAAAATGTGGGAGCCTCGACGTCTCACAACTGTATGGACCTCCACGGCCTGTTACAGGGATAGTTTTACCTTTTCTATTACAGGCTACTGAATGGAAGAACGATCAGTATTAGAGCTTCAGAATTCGGACATACGGACATACGAGTACACTTATATAATTTAACATATACTTTGGAGACGTACTATAATAGAACGTTATGTTAAAGGACAAAACAGACCCTGATTTTAAAGCAGTCTAAACCTGGTGAGAACCACTTTCTGAACTGCGATTGCGTTCTCAAGGCCGTAGTTTGTTCCTGAACAGGTGCCTAAGTTCCACAGTGTACTCATAGCGACTCTTGTAACAAACCACAAAACTAACAGACTTATGGATAAGGAGCATCGCACTAAAATGTATATTTTATGCCTGTCGTTCGAAATGTTTTCTGCCCGATGCGTATTCAGTACATGCGCGCAGAACTGGATGTGGGTCAGCATGCAAAGTCATTCCTGCAGGATTTGAGGTTCCCACAGAGGTGGTTATCTTCTGGGATATAACGCCGTCGGTTAAAAGTCTTCTGACGTTTCGGGGGAATATATCGCCTCCATCTTTAGTGTAAAGAGAATAAGCTAAGCGAGAAACTAACGTGAAAGCTTGTGGTAGGCAGACATGCTACTAGCTTTAATGCTGGTATCTTGTTTTGCTTATTCTTTGACAGTTAAGATTGAGGCGATATGTTCCTCCGAAACGTCGGCAGGCTTTCAATGGATTACACGGTTTTATATCCCAGAAGATAGCAGTACTTTTCATGTTCTGCCTAAATGAAGAGTGAAACAGTTACACAATTCTTCGTAAAAATTGCTATATGAAAATTTAATGAAAATCTGTTAGGAGTTTCTCGAGTTATTTCCATGCTTACAAACAGGCGTAGGGACTGGTCTACTTGTAAGGCGCTCCGTAACGTTGCGATCGTACCTGAAAACGAAAAAAACAAACTCCGTGGCTTCGGTTCGCAAGCGAACTATACCGACCGAGCGATCGCCGCTTGTCGGCGAAGTTAGTGCCAACTTTAGCGGATAGAAGGCGTCGCGTGGTCAGCGCAACGAATCCCCACGGCCGTTAATTTCGGTTTTCTAGACCGCACGTATCTGAAAACGAAGTTGCAAGAAACGAGATGAATCCATATATGAAGTCAGCCTTCCACGGAGAAGAAGATTCATCTGTGGTATTTTGTGTTGAAACGGCATGTTGTAGCCTGGTAGGTAGATACCACGGGTTTCGAGTATCAAGTTCCATCGTTGCTGCTGAAGGAAGGTAGTTGGGAAAGCAGCTTGTTTCATTCACACTACTCATATACAACCTACAACTTTTCCATTTTCGCTCACTTCAACCCTGAAGATGGAGGTAAAATGATTCCTCCAGACGTTAATATCCGTCTGCCAGATAACCCAGAAGACCACAATGTGCAGTAGAGCTCGTGTTCGTTGTGTTGGACCACGTGGCACAATTAATACAGGTTCGTTAAGCAACCTACAAGTCAGGCAACTAAACGAAATGAGACCCAATCATGTAAACAGCTGGACATTGAAAAAGAAAGACAGAAGAATCTAGTTTAACCAGAAGCTCTCTTTTCTGCCGTAATGTGGCCTCGGCAATTAGTGTCTCCACTCAATTCTGTCCACTACTAACAACAGCTATGAAAAATGAAAGCTCGACGGCAACAACATTTAAATATGGGCAGGGTACAGTTGGGCTAGTTCTGGTATGACGTCTTGACAAATCATACCCATGAAAGTCAGAAATCTGACTACTCTCTTTCCTTCGTTTCTTCTTCTCCTATCCTTTTTACTATGCACTGGCACACTGACTAGAGCCAAAACTTCTTCCGTAAAAAGAGGTAACTTGAGGATGTGCTCTGTGATGTCAAGAAGTGCAGCCTGGTAGTTTACCGACGTTTCGGAGGATCATATTCCCTTCATCTTCAGGACAGATCATCTGGACTTAGTACGGAGGCAGCATGTTCCTTCGAAACGTTGGTAAACTTCTACCAAACTACACGGCGTTACATCTAGAGCAAGGCTCTCCAAACTACGGCCCGCGGGCCACATCCGGCCCGCAAAAGAATTGTGCAGAAATGTGCCAATTGAACTAATTTTCCAATGAGGCTACAATAGGCCAAACTTGTTCATAGGTTTCAAATTCATTAATTAAGATGGTGTTTAAAATATTGTCGCGTATCGGGCTTATATCGCGACAAATAAATTATCGACGTATTCGATGTAGCGAATTTTATTTCACATCCGCTCTCACAATCACCCAAATTACAATCTGACGATTACTGCTATCTGCAGTATCACAATTGGTACACTGAAAAATGCCACAATACAACTGACTGGCTGACTCTACGTCTCGACTCGGCGGCTGTTACAGTACAACTCAGTACAACTCGCTAGTACAACTCGACTCTGAATAGCCTTCGCTGCGTCTCATGTAGCCTCGATCGGACCATACGGAAAACGGCCGCGTAATAGGCACCCTTTTTGCCTGGCGCTGTGTTGCTATGTAACGCTAGCGGAGGTCACCGCTGTTACTATCGTAACGTCGCCGCTGTTGACTCGCGTTGCCTAGCGACCGCGATATCCCTCGGTGACGTCACCGCGGAGGGGAGTGGCGGGGCGGGAACTCGCCTATTACCGTAAGAACGCGAGCGTTACGTTACCGCTGGGGAGGTAGGGGTCAACATGTCACAATATTAAAGACAAATACAAGGAAAGAAATTTGATCGAATTTTATAAACTTCTGAACTCTGAGCAATTTCCAAATTTAAATAAATTTGATTGTAAATTTATCCCCATTTTTGGGACGACATACCAGTGTGAACAAACTTTTTCCCTGATGAAGTACATCAAGTCGAAATACAGGGCAAACTTATCCGATGAACAGTTAAAGTCGCTACTTGTGATTAGCGTTTCAAAATTTGAACCTCAATTTAATCAGATTTTAAGAATGCAAAAAGAGTTCCATCATTCGCATAAACTGTTTTATTATAATTTGTGATGAAAATATGAGCATTTGCTGCTACTGCCTGTTGTCATTAATATACGATAATTTATTCTCACGTACTTTGTATTTAGTTTTTGAAATTCTGTGCTTTCAATAAAACTCATATACCTGGAGTTATTAATTTCTCATTTAATCCGGCCCGTTGAAAGTGTTTAATTAGCTAATGTGGCCCGTGTTTCGAAAAGTTTGGAGACCCCTGATCTAGAGGATAGTCGCCGTCGTGAAAATATCAGATCTCTCAAATGACCCTCTTTATTTCAAAAAAGGCTACACAACACCACGAATGAAGAATCTCACCATTGCAACGTTATTATTAGAGAAAAATACGGAGAGATGACAGTACACATGGATGCCTTAAAACATTAGAACCACTGATCCAGATAATTCCTAGGACTATATTGTCTGTGGAATTATTTTCGTGGGATCTACTGTAAGTGCCCTGAAACCCGGCTAATAAGGATGAGATATTTCATGGTTTTCACCACTCTCACCATTATATTGAACGAGGTTACGGCCGTCTCCTTTCAAAGTTTCATAAAAATATTAACCACAAACATCTTTACTTGAAACGCCATTTTATATAACACTACAAAACAGAATAAATTAAGATGTGGGATTTACAAGAGCCCTAGGCCGCGCCATAGCTCAGGAGGTTAGTTGCCGCCTTTCCACGGCGGCGGTCCGGTTTCGAGCCCGGTCAGGTCATGTGGGAATTGTGGTTGACAAAGTGACACTGAGCAGGTTTTCTCAGAGTACTTCGGTTTCCCTTGCCAATTCGCATTCCACCAACTGCTCCACAATCATAATCTATCTATCATCTGGGGCTGGTACAGTAGGCCAAACAGTGGCCGCAGTGCAAGGGACTCAGTCTCATCCCATGAGAAAGAAAAAATAAACGACCCCTCCATCGCGACTGTCATCGATCTATCGTGAATCTCCTTTCTAAGATTTGGCTCTCGAGGAGTACGGCGCCTCGAATGGAGCCATCAAGTAACAAAATATGAATGAAGTTAATACTCTTCAGTCTCACAGAGTAAGTGAGAGTATTCCTTAGGCCGCTCCATAGCTCCAGCGGTTAGTCGCTGGTTTCCCACCGCGGCGGCTCGGGTTCGATCCCAGGACTGGTCAAGTGGGATTTCTGGTGAACAAAGTGGCGCTGAGGTGAGTTTTCTCCGAGTACTTCGGCTTCCCCTGCCGGTCTTCATTCCACCAAATTTTCCATCATCATAATCACCCGGGGCAGGCTACAATAGGCCAATCAGTGGCCGTCGTGCCGAGTGGACCCAGTTGGACTCCACCCCCCCCCCACTAAGCGAATTAGAAAAAAAAAAAGAGTACTCCTCCGTCATGATACACTTTGCAGCTAGAACTATTCACCAAGTTTCTATTTTGAACAAATGCCCCTTCAAGTGAAAGAGTCCTGCTAATAGCCCTGTCACCTATTTCCACTGGTTCCTGTTCATCTTTAGAAGTCCCACCGTTCTTGTGGCTGCCGGTTTCTGAGCAAACCCTTCGAAAAATTTGTGTCAAATTGCGGACTGGAAATATTTCTAAACTTTCCCTATTATTCATTCCCTGATGGCCTGCTTACAGACTTCTTTTGCGAGACTCCGTACTCCGGTGTACACGTAGATCATGTAACTGAATGTGCAAATCTTGTGCCTACATAAACTCCGTGGCCTGTTGCCCGCAAGCGAAATATACCGACCGAGCGACCGCCGCTTGTCGGCGAAGTTAGTGCCAACTTTAGCGGTTAGAGGGTGTCGCGTGGTCAGCGCAACGGATCCCCACGGCCGTTAATTTCGGTTCTCTAGACCGCAGCCGCTATTTCCTCGAAACAGATCCTCAATTGTCCTCACGAGGCTGAGTGGACCCCGTTCCAGACCCCACTACTTTTCATAAAATCTGGTAGCGCCGGGAATAGTACCCGGGACCTCTGGATCTGTAGCCAGGAACTCTAACCACTAGACCACAGAGGCGGTCTCTTGTTCCTACATACTGATCGAAAATTTCATTCCTCGCCTATGTCCGTGCACCCATATCAGTTGCAGTGTTACAGTCTAAGACAGGATAGACTCTATGTTACATAAAACAGCTGAGAAATCGTCGCTGAGTAAAGTAAGAAACAATAATAAACATTATTATTATTAATATTATAAGTATATATTTTAACGTTCAGAACATATATTGTAATAGTAACTTCAAACTGTATTGATGTGAAGGTGTCCCTCTGATGATGGTCTCTGTAGATCGAAACATGAAAGGCATAAATAACTGAAATATGAAAAATCTTCACCGGTCACACTAGACGGAACTTTTAACTCTTCATGACCCTCAGTCTATGTTCCTCCCTGTAGGTAAATAACCAAATTCAGTATCAAATACAGAGGATGACTTCCAGCGATCCTCCAATATTCTGATATGACTGAATTGTATACGTAAAAGAAATACCGACAACCAAGACGGAAATCAGGAAATAATAAGAGACGAGCCAAGAGAGTAATGTGAGTGTAGGTGAGCAACTTCCACTTTCAACATATCTAGGAACTTCAATTGCATACAGAAGACAAAAATCTCAAAGAGTACTTAACCCTTCAAAAACTGCATTTCTTCATTTCTTCTCAAAAAACATATTACGTCTCTGCTACGAAGACCAACTGGTTAATACTACGTATTTAGGGAAAACATCGCTGTTTATTGTAGGAATCATATGAAACACACAAATAAAATTTGTTGGCTGAATGCAGAGTTTAGCAAGTTAAAACAAGCGGCACGTACAATAACCATTCGCCTTTAAAGAGAAAATATATTGTGACATGACACTTGAGAGCCGGAATTGTGGAGCAAGAGTAACGTTCATTGCTACGCAGGGGCTCGGTAAACACGATTCCGCTACAACGAACATACAAGCAACGATTAAAAGACTATCAGGAAAAGATGTTTTCTGTTGGATCCGCCCAGAGGTTATATAATGAGGTTCCCAGGCCAAGTGAGAGTTAGTTGAGAATCGACAGTTCAGATGAGTTGGCAGTCAGGCTGTGAAAAGAATACTTCATGTGTGTTACAGTTACAGTGAGAGTAGTATAATTATTGTATTGATATCCGTTGCCAGGGTACGACTAGTGAAGACTAAGAATCCTAGCGTGTGTGCAACGGAGAACTGTAAAGTGTGTACATAAGCGATAACGCTGTATTTCTTTAGTTACGAGTTCTGTTG
Source organism: Cryptotermes secundus (assembly GCF_002891405.2). Classification (NCBI taxonomy): domain Eukaryota; kingdom Metazoa; phylum Arthropoda; class Insecta; order Blattodea; family Kalotermitidae; genus Cryptotermes; species Cryptotermes secundus. The sequence continues at coordinate 490,311 of NW_019729219.1, forward strand.
AAGGGGTCAATAAACCCAATATTCAATCTATACCCCGTCTACATTCATACGCAAATAACACTCGTAACTGACAATATATTGTAACGTGTTTGGAATCCAGAAGAGTTACTTCCATGGAAACGCTAGAACAGGCCATTGCCTAGGAAGTAACAATAGCGATACAGTAATTCTAACAGTGAGCATTGCATAGAGATGAGTTTCCACGGTCATAACAAAGGCTCGTTTGCATAGCACCGGTCGAGGTTATAAAACGGGGTTGAATGCATTCGAACAGTTAGTCTGTCAATAACCGCTGAAGAAGACAGTTTGGTATTAGCATCCACAGAAGAAGCAAGTGTGGAATTAGTCGCCGAAGGAGTCAGTCTGGAATCAACCGCCGAGGAAGACAGTCTTGGAATGTCCGCCGCTGAAGAGACTTGAAATATTACAGCGAAGCAGTGGATAGTAATTGTACTCTTGATTGTATAAGTGAAGTGTCCAATAAAGGCTCTACTGAATTTGAGAGCTACGTGGATTTATTTGTTGCGTGACACACTCAAACACGTAACAATATTATAACTAACAGAATATTAGGAATAATGTTTCAACGACAAACGAGGGAGGATCGATAAACTGTTGAGATTTCGTAATGTGGTTAATAAATCAACACTGTTATATGGGATCGAATTCTGGGCTCCGAGGAAAGTAGAAGAACGACGTGCTGAGGCGGTTTAAATGAGATGCTTAGCTCATTCATTACTTCCAGTAACATAAGACCACATCGCACAGAGACTTGAGAGAACATGACTCCCGAAATTCCGAAGCACCGTCAGGATGGAAAGAGAAAATGTAGCGGGTGCCATCAGATTATCAAGACAGAGCAACAATGGAATATGTACCTCGAGGAGAAAGAAGCTCAGGAATGTCTAAGAAGAGACGCAAGGGCCAACAGTGTTTTCCTACTGAACGTGGAATATAGTACCCAAAACTTTCAATGAGGGTAAATGTCATTGTCACGTGTATGACTGACTCTCGACGTGCATTTGGATTGGATATTGGATTTATTGAGCACTTACCGATCGTAACCACGAATAATTATAAGTTTCAACTGAGCTACCCACACCAAATATCACTGTAACTACAGCACACATAAAGTCTTCTCTGTCCTTACTAGACGTGTGCTGGTACCGGATCTTAACACTGCTCGCTTAAGTCCTTACTGTCTGGCGCATATCCCATTTCGAAAATTCTTCTTTTGCACACGTCTTCTGTCAGTACAGGCTTTGCAAAGTAGATCATGCCTATCTTATGTATCCTATGCTACAACGGCAGCTTAGTCACTTGAACGGTCGTGAGCCTGACCACCGCCAAGTTTAAGCCTCTTATATTTTTTTTTGTCTGGCTTCGCCTTGTCCTATGCTGCGAACATGTTCATTCTGTGATTTTGTATGATTTCTGCTTGTTGCATGCACAATTTTGTATATAATCGTACACATATGGAAAGTTGAAAGCAGTGTGTGCACCTCGGAAAATTTCCAGTGGTGCGGGGAACCTTGCTTTGCAGGCGCTGCGATTTTAAAAGTTAGGTGTCTGCCGTTAATCCCCAGGCGGAGCAAGCATAAGTCATTACTGATCTTGGAGGATTCGTTTAATGTTGGAGCTTAACGTTCACTTTTGAAGAGGGAGTAGTTTCTAATAAATGTTCTGAAGGCTTGGCTTCATTCATTTCTATGTGTAGTCTCCATGTAATCTTCTTATCGAAGATTACGTCCAGATATTTTACGTGATTGAGAAAGGGGATATTCCATCCTTCCATTGTAAGATAAGCCTCAGAGGCGCTTAAGTCTATCTCACTAAGTCTTCACTTCTTTCCACTTAAAACTCCTCGGCATGGACCACCGTAGAAAACACAGTTTCCAACAGTTCCTCTAGTGTTGCGTGTTGATACGTTGCTGTGGAGACGTGTTTGTTTGCCACCGTTAACCAGTAACGGTTCTACAAGCTACAATATTTATAATTCTGTTCTTTCTTCCAAGAAACCATCTTATTCTGTTACAATGACCTCTCGGTTAATATTTATTGAAACGAACAAAACACACCGTAAAGAACAAAAGACTGTAACAATCAAACAAATCCTATATACACAGAGCTAAATATCAATTAACGACACCTTTTCAACTACATAAATTATGGGTCTACAGCGTCTATTGGAAGACACTAAGAATCACGAATTTGGAAGCATATATGAGCTATTTAAGGTATTATGTCAGAGTTTGTTTGGAGAGAGAGTGTAAGACCAGTCGAAAGCACAGGACAGCCAACTTCTTAGTGAAGACTCGATTATAAACAACAGTGCCAGTCATCACAGCCATTAGGTTCTGACTAACGTTCACTTATATTTAATCATTTATTAAATAGCTTCTATATGTGCTCAAATAACAGTCTATTTTGGAGGTGCACTTATTTGCCCATACTCGTCCAGTGACACCACAAATTCAGTGGCGGAGTCAAATTGGGGGAGGGGGACAAGTAAATAAACAGACCAGTCCTGGAGGACACAGAGTCATCACTTTAACATGAAACTCTGGATGTTTCCAGTGTTATTAATCTCCATTGTTCAATATTATCATTGTATATGACGTAACTTTGATTCTAGTTTTGGAATCCTATAATCGCGGACATTTTCAAATCCACTTCAAAGAGAAAGTAACAGAGCTTTCAACCTGTATCGGATACCAATGAACAACACATCTCCTTCCCGAGAGGAACAAACAATGTGAAAACCTGGGAAAATTTATATTCAAGTTATACATACAAAATGTTGTAAGGAGATAGTTCACATAAATGTTTACAAATTATGTAAGAATTTCAAAATTAAAAATTAGGGTGAGGATGCAGAACTTCGTGGTTATGGGCCTATATGACAAATGTATGGTAGTCGGAATCTGTTAGTAGAAATTATGTCCAGAAATGGACAATTATTTAACCGTTAATTTAAATTTAATTCTAGTGCAACTATGCAGGATGAAGAATATCGTATGAAGAAAAATTATGTCATAAATTCCTCCCCTTCAAAAAAAAAAAATTGTAGCTATTAAAACTTTCTCCATAATTATTTGACTTCTATTTATTTACAGTGCCGATCACAATGACCGGCCGCACGTCTAAGGCATGAACCGTCTTCGCTCGCTCGAACACTGGGATCTTGGATCGAATCCCACTCGAGGCATATATGCCTGCATGTGTTTTTTTTTCTGTTTCTGTTGTCCTATGCGTAGGTAATGGCTTTGCGACCGGCTGATCCCTAGTCCAAGGAGTCCTACCAACTGTGTATAAATTAAGAAACTGAAAAAACGGCCAAGGCTCAACAAAGGGCTGTAGAGCTATAACAGAATAATAAAAATTTATTTATGCCTTATTTAGTGGCTCTGACAGTAATCAGACTAAGCAGAAGCCTTCATGACTTACTTTGAGATGGTAACCATTCCATTCTTGACTTAGTTAACCTTCGGGGACTAGGTTTAGAGATTTCTGTCTAGCCAAGCGGTATGCATGAGTTCTTAGGGCATGTACGAGTAAATGGGAGTGGGCAGCAGGGAAAACAACGGAACCGAGTTGGAAATGTGAAGTGTATACGATTAATTAGTTATGAGTAAGTCACACTTGGAGAGAATCAAAGTTTGCCCTTAATTTATATTTACTATTTGAATAATAAACGAGCACTACTCACAATCCAAATCAATGCGGTTATTATGAAACGTCAGGCTATTTGTGGCTGGAATTGAATTAGTTGATTCAGAATAAAGACCAATGATTACGTAAATGATTTCTCTCGCGGTGATCAACTTTAGGTCCTCCTCAAAAAGGAGTAAATGCATGCACTGCACGCTATCATTTCCTCCCGGAATCTGTCTGAAGACTCATCTTGAAGGACAGCGATGGTGCGAAGGTGAGGATTGTTGCTCCTGTCTCTGTGATGCACGGTATCCTTCAAGGCGACAATTTCGTAGCACTCGAAAGAAAGCCATAAACCCCGGAGTGAGAAACACATTTTCAATTCCAAAATGGAGCAGTTCATGGTATGCAACCTGCTTCTAACAAACAGGAGCGACATCTCCCGATCCAGCTCACTTCTTACATTTCTTAAAACTTGTTTAAAACAAATATAGAGTGAATATTCTAAACGAGTTAGATTCAACTTGGATTCGAACCAAGGAAGGTATCCCTCAAAAGCGCAGGTGCTAGATACTATCCCGGTACTTGCCTGAAAGGACCGAGAAAACCAACGAAAAACACAATTCAGGACAGCTGGTCTTCGTACTGAGAGTTTAAATACAATACAAAGGACAAAAAATACCTATTTGACCACGACGTTCATATGTCTCAATTTTCTATATTTTAAAGTTAGTTACTTAGCGACGGTGTCAATATCGACAATGGCAAGATGATTGACATATGTGGAGCAGCTGGTGCAGTGAGAATTGGCAGGGGAAAGAGAAATACTTGGGGGAGGGTGAATCATGTCTCAAAAAGTAGAATGGGATGCCTGAAAATTGTCCATGATGAAATTAAATATTTTTAGTTTGTCAGCCAATGACCTAAGCTGACGCAAAATGTCAAAACTAAACTGAAATCCTTAAAGTCATCCTACATGCGACTGGTCACGTGAGAATGTTGCGGGATGCCTAGATGAGAACGTACCATGATGAATACAGCCGAGAGATGAGGCAGGCCTACTGCGTGTGCGTGTGTGTAATGCGTCAGCAGGCATCAGCACGTCCACCCGATCCCCCTTTACATCCTGCAACAAGTGCAAAAAGGCATGAGCGCATTTAACTACGTAATTCCATGGAGCAGACAACCTCATAGGTCGACAGTCCTTCAGCTGGCCAAGAAAGTCCTCATATTTCATGCAATCCTAACAATGAGAACACCGGGCCATTACTAACATAAATGCAACACAATCACAGCTACAAGAATATGTCAGAATTATGTTGCATCATTACTGAACATCCATATACATAGCAAAAGTCTGTCAATCAGTTCGTGTGTTTGTGTGCCTGCCTGTCTTTCCCACAACATTTCTCCTAAACGGCGAGCCATAGATACAAATCGACACTTAAAACAGTCTTCTTGGAGACGAGACCTCGGAAGATGTTAGTCTTTGCTGTTATGTGAATGATTTCGAATCCAAGTCAATCCCCCCCCCCCTCCCAAGAGACCTATTTTTCTCCCAAATGTAAAGCACTGGTGCTGTGACGAGGAGTACGTACCCTAAAAAAATTTATAGTAACTATGGTAACGGAACTGTTCTGAAAGTCATAAAATGAGAGCGCAGGCATCTATTCACAAATGCTGACACCATGAACAACGGAAATTTCTCGTCAAATTGCAGTGCAGACTTTTTCTGTACTGGAACATTTCATATAAAATGGCTTAATGTCCGTCTGTCTATTCGCCACACTAACTCCGTGGTTTTAGTTCATAAGCGAACTATATCGGCCGAGCGACCGCCGCTTGTAGGCGAAGTTAGTGCCAACTTTAGCGGGTTGAGGGTGTCGCGTGATCAGCGTAACGATCCCCACGGCCGTTAATCTCGGTTCTCTAGACCGGAGACGCTATTTCCTTGAAACAGCCCCTCAGTCCTCCTGGTAAGCTACCTTTAGAAAAGTAGCTGATTTTTTTCCCAACTTCAACTTAGATAACTCAAATGTTACATTTGTGGTGTTTTAAATGGAACACGAGAACATATGTGTAGCTTGCGAAGAACTATTAGTAGTTGTAGTTGGTTATTTAACGACGCTTTCAGCACTGAGATTCTATGGTGTTGGATCGTAGAATGATAAATGAACGATGAATTGGAAACGATCTGGAAGGAAGTGATTGTGACTTAATGGAGGAGCCAGGCGGAATATGCGTGAAGAGACTGAAGAAAATCACGAGAACCCTCAGTCAGGGCAGCAGGTGTTTCGGTCGAGATTCGAGCCAAGCGTCTTCCGAATAAGTCTAGACCAACCTGCTAGTAGTTATTATAGCGTCACATGTGAAATTTCAAAGTTAGTTAGACCGTTTAAGAGGGCCGTGTCATAGCTCAAGCGGTTAGTCGCTGGCTTCCCACCGCGGCGGCCCGGGTTCGATCCCGGGTCTGATCAAGTGGGATTTGTGGTGGACAAAGTGGTACTGGGGCAGGTTTTCTCCGAGTACTTCGGTTTCCCCTGACAATCTTCATTCCACCAACTGCTCCACAATCACCTTCGCCCATCATCTGGGGCTGGTACAGTAGGCCATAAGTGGCCGCAGTACAAGGGACTTAGTCCAACCCCACTAGCAACAAAAAAATAGACCGTTTTAGATTGCGAATATAATATTATTTGTACAGACAGCCGAACAACAACTCTGTTTTGAAGATTATAGAAATTATGAGTTTGTGTTCAAGAACCTGGAGAATTTAAATATAAGTAGCAAAATTTATATATGAAATTTCTGAGCTATTTTCTTTTTTTCACAGGCAAGCTAATAACGCGTACTATAGTAACAGCTGAGCTAAACGCCTACATCTTGAGGGTGGTGTGAATTATTGCATAGAGTGCGTTACGTGAGCAATAGAATCCTACAAACTGACACCATTAGACACTTTATGGTGACTTGTGTGAATGGATATATTTCGCATTTTATAATTCCATATATAAGCTTCTTTTTATTTGGATTCAATTGTCAAACTTACAAGAAGACATTTTCGCCAACATTAACAGTCTAAATATACTGATACGCTTTTATACGCGAGAGGTAAGCAACAAACAGTTTGGATATAATACATATAATGTATCCTATTATAGCCTTTAAGGTCAAAATATTTAGCTGTAAGTAACGAGAAGCGGGACTTAAGTTATGATAAATTGTATGCTCGTACTGGATATGACAGACGCTACGTACATATGGATATGATTAGCAGTGACACAACATGAAGCTCAAACATGTTTCATCATGTAAGTTTTGAGGTTTTCACGGCGATGACAATGAAGAAAGTTGTCTTCTGGGTTTAGGCACCGTGTATTCTTCGTTTTGGCCGACGTTTCGGAGGAACGTAGCGCCTCCATCTTCAGAGCAGTTGAATAGCTGCGGAGAGCAGTAGCTGGAGCAGCTACTGCTCTCCGCAGCTATTCAACTGCTCTGAAGATGGAGGCGCTACGTTCCTCCGAAACGTCGGCCAAAACGAAGAATACACGGTGCCTAAACCCAGAAGACAACTTTCTTCATGTTTCATCATGTTTACAACAGCCCACTACCGTACCTCACTGTCAAGAGGGCAGTACACCCGCTTCTCACTCAGGAGTTCCCGGGTTAAAATCTCAGTCCTGAGACCGGACATAAGGTCACGGATGTTGCAGTACAGAGCGACTTCCTGCCAACGTGCTTCATACACAAATCACGATAAATAACGTCATAATCATAAGATATGCATTCGGGGCATAACCGAAGAAATGTCCTTGGGTTCAAGTGGAGAGGCGTGTTGAGGAATCGAGATTCGCAAAATGAAAGGAAGGCAGATAGAAAGGGAAAAGAAGAAAAAAAAACATTCACTAGTACAAGGAAAGTTAGGAAGAAATGGGGAAAAACTAAGAAAGAAGGAATGTGAGACAGGAAAACGAAAAAGGAACAGATGAAAACGAAATAAATATATAGAGAAATGTGTAAATAATTAATTTATTTAGTTATTTTTTTTTTATTTTTAGAGTATTTAACGATGTTAACAATAAATCAGACTGTATAATATAAAACTCTAGGAAGATCAGCGAATAACGAATTGCAGAGGATTTGGAACGGAGCTGTCGTGGCCTGATTTGAGGTACTATTCCAAGAACGGAGATAAACCTCTAAGATCCTCAGCCAACAGAGCTGAAGTCCCAGTCCAGTTTTCAAAGTAGCACTTGCATAATAGAAGTCAGTTTCATTATCTTCTGATCCAACTCCCTCGATCGTGTTGGGTAGCAGCGAAGTCCATCACTGCTACCGGCTCTGAACCAGTTCAATCCAATTCCCATATCAGCTTCTTCACCCAGTAAAATGTTGCGGTGAAATATTATCCACATGACCAATCACCAAGCAGGAGGGTTGCCGCGTTAATGCCCAAAAAAAAATATCAGGAGTTAAAATGTGTATTTTATAATACTCATTCGTCCGTTATTAAACAACGCTGTATTAAAAATATTTCTTTTGTTGTTTTAACAGTTTTAATGGAATATTTCTCTATTCTTAACAACCATCATCTTGTGTTTGACAGGACCCCGATCGAATTTCGTCTAAGAAATTATGTCCTTTGTTATTTTAAGTTTTAATGGAATATTTCTTGAGTCTTAACAACCGTTATCTTGTGTTTGACAGGACCCCGATCGAATTCCGTCTAATGAAGAGGCTGTAGGATTTGGGGTTCTCACAGCAGTGGTTGAGAAGTTATATTTTTGAAAGACATCGTTTGCTGCCTGTTTCATGCTGGTATCTTCTTGCTTGGTTTACTATTCAACCTGAAGATGAAGTACTTCTTTTGGCTTGTTTTGGACTTCATCCATCGTCTGGTATGTAAAAGACAAAAGACCACGACGTCCAGTGATTGAGACTAGCTCTTTCTAACGGGCCCAACTGAGTATGTTTGTCCTTCCCTACTCACCTGAAGACGGAGACAGATCCAGTCTCAGAAACGTCGTGGCCCTTTGTCTTTTACATACAAGACGATGGGTGAAGTCCAAAATAAGCCAAAAGAAGTGCAGTATACACCACTGTCAGAATCCCTTCAAGTCTATCTGAAGATGAAGACATGCTTCTCCGAAACTTCTTCTGATTTTCAACGGGACTACATGTCGTTATGTCTCAGAAGAGACACGCTACTTTTACTGAAGATATATCCTCTCACTTCGGTTCCAATTTATCATTCATAAACATCTTATATTTTTTTATTTTATATTGCATAACCTAAGCAGTTGGCTCATAGTAAACTAAAGATCAGAGAGTATTCTGCAATAACCATGTGTCTTGTAGCAAAAAGGTGATGCAAGATTCGAATAAGAAAAGTATTATTGGAATATTAAACACCATTACAACATAAGTAACTATATTGTAATCCTACGACAACCCGCCCGCAAAAGTCGCAGACTAATTTAGTCATTTTCTTCTTACATTCTAACCTGTTGTGTGTCACAATTAATTCTGAGACATTGGACATTTTACATGTGTCATGACTTCTAGAATAGCAAATTGCCTATATTACATCTCTATGATTACAAGGAAACAACGGTAGTCATAGAACATTGAAGTTCGTATATTTTTTGTCAGTTTCTTTTTAATGTATATTGTACAGACCTTCCTCGTTTGTCTTGATACTTATTTGTTACAGACAGAAATCAGTTCTTCCAAAGATAGCTAAAAGGACAGATCATCCACTACATATGGCCATAAATTGTTATTTTCCAAGCGAATACAGCACACAGATAGAGCATCGTTCCGAAACATAAATTATTTATCATACCTCGTCATATATTATAATGAGAGGACATTAAAAATAAAAGTTGTATGTTTTAGCGAAATTTATAGTTTAGCTCATGCCATGCACCAATCTTATGTGCGACGAGAGAAAAATTACCTTGTTTATTGCATGTATCATCTGCTTTAAGACATAAAAACTCTGCATTCTACCAATAGATCGCTTTTGTGTGTTTCGTATGGTTCTCAAACTACACAGCGTTTGTTTCCTTAACAAAATTAATCGGTTGGTCTCTGAAGCGGGGAAGTAATGTATTTTCTGTGAGGTAAAACTACATTTTTGTATATCATGAAGTATAAATTCCTTTAAAGGGTTAATGATGTCATTGTTCAGCAAAAGGTAAAAAGGGTAAAGCTATCCCTGTAACAGGACGTAGAGGCCCGTAGGGCTGAGAGACGTCGAGGCTCCCACATTCTCTAGAAAATCGGCTCAGAGTTAGCGGTAAGGTTGTCAGCCTTACGCGCCGGCCGCCCTTTACCCCCCGAAAAGATTCATGGTACTCATTTCTGTTAGAGCCTGAGTCGACCCCAGAGCCATAGTAGGGCTGGAAGGATTATGTAAACTGAGACATCCAATGACCTCATCGGAAATCGAACCCGCTACTTTCTGGCTTGTAGTATAATGCCTCAACCAAATACGCTACCCCGTGCTCCCAGTTCAGTGGCATGGAAAATGTAAGTTATATCTGAGCTGCATGAACCAAAATTAAATTTACCTGAACTTATCGTGTAAACCCCTACACCCAAATAACCAGTTTAGTTGAAATTCGTTGATAAATTTGGTATGTGAAACATGTGGATGACCAGATCATCATCATCATCATCATCATCATCATCAACAACAACATTGTCCTTCAGCTCACACTGGAACACAGGGCATCAACAAAGTATCCATTTCGCACGGTTTGTCTTCGTCCAGTCCGGCTTTACCTTGTTGATGTTTCTTAATAAAATGCATTTAAGAGTAGCGGGTTATTGGCCCACTGACTCCGAGTGTACTGGTGGGGCTCCCACCTAAGGACCTGCACCGGCCGTGACAACATTTCTGTCGGCCATGTAGTTTTTATATGTTACAAGCACGAATATTTTCTTGCTTGCTGAAAAAGTTGATTTGGTTATTCCACCAATACTCGGTCGCCATTTCCCGTCTGTGTTAATAGGGTGCTCCACTTAAAGGTGAGGTTAACTTCTGGGCGTGAGAGGCTGTATGTTAGCAACTTTCCTCCTGCACCCGGACCAGATACTATGAACCTCATAGGAAGAAGTCATGAATTTTTCCCCTTCCATCAAGAGGGACTCGAAATAGTGACTGCGCATTAAATCGCGCGACCAGACGGACTCCCACGCAGTTTCCTGATTGTAACTGAATACATTAAAACAAAAATAGCAGGCAAGAATTTGATCTGCAATTTTAAAACTCATATTTTAAAATTGCAAATTTTCTCTGCAATTTTGAGGATGAAATTTAATCATGAGCCGAAGGTAATTGCTCTGTAACATAATTCTGACACTCTCATGCTGCATTCCCGTATATTTACAGGTCTCATTACGAAGTTGACCCCTGTAATGACGTCGCGACGCTACGAGCGTCTGTACTCTTGGGACCTGCACAGTCAACAGAAGATAAATGTCGTGCCATTAGCAAATGCAACAGAACCGTTCTCATGAAATACACGGAACTCTCAACGCGGTAAAGTGGAACTTAACAAGATTTGTGCTAAATTAGAATGGCTAAGGGTACAGCCCAGTCGATGGCTTTTGTGAACATTATAATGAACCTTTGGGGTCCATAAGAAGCGGAAAATTTCTTGACCAGTTCAGCCTCAATCAGCTTCTCAAGGACTCCGCAAGTAGTTACGTCTTCAAACTTCATATTAAGTATTTTGTATGAATCATAAATTCAGATTCATGTTTTACTGGTTACGATGACGCGAAGTCTTGAATGTGTTTACCACTGTTTTGGGTAAATCTGCGGCCCCACCTGTATGAACATGAAGGCTGCATGTTTCTGCGAAATGTTTACCAGAAAGTACGGCGCCATAACCCACATATCTTCAACCAGGTGAAAGCATCAGATCTGTTAAAAGATTTAAATTATCTCTGTCGTCTAATGGCCAGACTTCCTGGCTACAGATCCAGAGGTCCGGGTTCGGTTCCCGGCTCTATCAAATTTCTTCTGAGAAGTAGTGGGTCTGAAACGGGGTCCACTCAGCCTCGTGACGATAACTGAGGAGCTATTTCAAAGAAATAGCAGCTCCGGTCTAGAAAATCGAAATTAATGGCCTTGGGGATCCGTTGCGCTGACCAAGTGACACCCTCTATCCGCTAAAGTTTGCACTAAAATTCGCCGACAAGCGGCGGTCGCTCGGTCGGTATACACGCTTGCGAACTAAAATCACGGAGTTTGTTTTTCTTTCACTTCAGGACCGTAGTTCCATGATGTAGCAGATCACAGTTGCAGCGTGATCTAAGACATGAACCGTTTTCATCCACTTGAACACCGGGGTCGTGGGTTCGAATCCCATTCGAAGCATGGATGTCGGTGTGCTTTTATTGTGTTCGTGTTGCAGACGGTATAGCGCAACGGAGACTTTATATTTATATTGACTTATTTAATTCCTGGATTGCTTTAATGACGCTGCTTCAGCTGCTGTTTATATGTAGCGTCGAGTCAAAATCTTTCCTGTTAATCAGTACGACTCCACGCGGGATCAGCCTACTGCAAGGGCATCACTGTAAAACGGAGAGTGAAACAGGCGTTTCAGGAATGAGACTCGTCGTAGTAGTGTCTGTATTTAGACAGCCAAAAGGATTGGAGAAGATTATTGGTGCATGCAGACCCGTTGCTAAGTAATGACTTTGTAAAAAACGGCCGTTGTTAGGTAACGGCCGCAACGGATTCCTAACACGTACCAATGAACTTAGGAGAGGTGTTCTCTACGCATTCCGTGGATATCTATGTGACGTAACAATAGACGAGCTGTTGGAAGATGTGTTTTCTGTGCGGTCCGTGACGAGATATTACTAATATAATTAGGACGGGTCTAGAGCTTAGTTGTGAGACAGTCGCCAGTCGGGCAGAACGTGGGTATCGAAGCAGATGACGTTGTTTCGATCTGTGATTTCTGAAGGCATAGAATACTGAGAAGACTTTATGAGTGTTGTAGTTCAGCGATTTTGAAGTGTGCAATTCAGTAAGACTGTCGCAGTTACGTGTATTTGTAGCTACGTTCTGTACTGCTCAATAAATTCGATTTCCAACCTAAACTCCGTCTATAATCACTCTAAAATCCTGACAGTATGTTACTTAAAGACCATGATACAGTGTGGAGGAGAGTTATCAACTGGTGAAGACATTTCCCGCTTCTATGGAAGAGCGGTTGAATGTATGGTTCATAGGTTATTTAATTAACCTCTATCAACTGTATTTAGCGTCAAATTATATAAAATTATGATGTTTGGTGGCCTTGAATAGACTTGAAAAAAGTGGCCGTAGTATATTTCAAGCTATTACTTCGGCATCTGCCTGTAATGACTGAGGAAAATTAAGAAACATCTAGGTCAGGATATTCGATGTCAGGGGCGAGATTCGTCCTAGAAATCCAAAGAAAATTGTGAAACTTTATCGCGTGGGGCTACCTGGTCGGTTCGTTTTTAAGGAATCTGAACGTTCATCTGCTTTTCCACAAGATTTTGCTATTAGACTGTATCCTGAGCCAGCTGAATCTAGTCCCACAACCTCAAACCCAATTCCAATATTATCTTCTCATGTACGCCTACGGTTCCCACGTGGACGGTTCACTTGAAGTTTCTTGAGTAAAATTTGTATATATGTTATCTCGATTCCTCACGCGTGCTACAGTTCCCGCCCATATCATCATCCTTACAATTATGAATATTACAAATTACGAAGCTCAATAAATTAACTTTCTCGATCCGGGAATCTCCTATTTCTTAGGCCCAAATATTCCCTTGTAATCTCCTCCACCTAATTATCCTTCCCCTTTCGTCTCCTCTTCCAATGCGTGGTCTACGGTATCGCCTATTCCGGCCAACTAGAGTGTTTTCATCACCTGGTAAAGGGTAAAGTTATCCCTGTGCTTAATTAATAAAACACTACGCCATGAAGGCGTACGGGGTAGTGAATACATAGCTCGATATATTCTTTAGTTCGGCACTAGCTGGAGGTAGTGGTCAGCTTCACGTCCCGGCCGCTTGACCCAGGGGGAAAAAGCCCCGGGTACCAGTTCGATAGGAGGTTGGGTGGACCCCAGTGCGGATATGGACGACGTGGAGAAGAGAAATTTCTTAACACTACTGGGACTCGAACTCCGAACCCTGAGTCGTCCAGCCCGTAGCCAGTCGCTACACCGACTGCTCTATCCCGGCTCCCGGCACATCAAAATTTGTATAAATTTTTTGTTACTCAAAGCAACTACATGAAAATTTCATAGATTGTTCTACACATTTGAGAAATGTGTCTGTTGACGTTGGCAAACCTGAACTGTATAATAAGATGGCATCGTAAACAACGGATCTGAAAGTGTTTGCTATTAAAATCGTCTACCCCTCTGGTAGTTCCACTGTTGTTGTGGAGAGATCATATCGTCGGGAGTTTTCTTTTCGTGCTGCACCATCAAAAGCCACCACCTACCGAGATGATAAACAGTTCGCATAAACAGAATATCTCCGATAAACATGCAAAGGGACGTAAACGCAGCACATCTGCTCTCACGGAAGAAGTTGTCGGTGCAGCACGCGAGGTAATATCCTAGAAAAGTGTGTAACATTAACACAACAGATTGGGGTATTAACCAGCACTGTATGGAAAACTTGTCTCGTAAGACTTGTTTCCACATAAAAAGCAGCCGAGTCAGCCAGTACTTTTGCGCAGGAGTACGGAGCGATGCTCGAGGAAAGTTCGGGTTTCTTAAATGTCATGAAGTACTCCGACGATGCACCAATCCACCTTGATGTTTATATTAACAAGCAGTGTGTCCGACCTGAGGGAACTTAAGGCTTTTCGTAGCCAAGCAACAGCATCCAGAGATGGTCTCTTTTTTATTTTTCTCACGGAGTGAGACTGAGTCCACTTCGTACTGCGACCATTGGTTCGCCTACTGTACCAGTCCCAGATGATAGATGATTGCGAGTGTGAAGTAGTCGGTGGAATGCGAATTGGAAGGGGAAACCGAAGTACTCGGAGAAAACCTATCCCAGCGCCACTTTGTCCACCACAAATCCCATATGACTTGACCCGGGCCTCGAACCCGCGCCGCCATGGTGGGAACCCGACGACTAACCGCCTGAGCTATGGCACGTCTCCAGAGATAGTTATCGAGCGCCAGACAGTTCGGTTGCGTGTTCATCGACGGTACAGCCACTTCAGATGTTTACCTCAGCCTGCTGAGTGATTAATTTGTCTCTTTTCTGATGCGATATGCCATTCCAATGAATTAATCAGGTTTCAACAAGATGGTGCTAGACTTCAAGTTAGTGTCCGTCACTTTCCTTGTGATGTTTCCGGGGACAGAGTCCTGTCGAACTGGCCGACTGAGCGTTTTGGGACAGGATTAACATGGCTACCAACCAGACCGGATTTGAACCCTCGCGAATATTTTCGATGGGGGTACTTGAATATCAGATTGTTCCAGAATAATGCACACACAATTCAGGAACTGAAAACTGCCATCCGATCAGAGACTGAAGCCATTTCCACAGAAATTCTAACCGAAGTTCCGAACAATTATATTCTTTGTTTGCACGAAGTTCCTGATCTTTCAGGATATCACATGAGCATGTTTTAGTGTAACGATCGCATTTCCTAGGTGCGTAGAACGATATGTGAAGGTTCCATACTACTGCGTTTAGTAGACAAAGAAGATACTATTCAACAGATGTCACTGGTCCACCGTGTTACGTGCAACGCGCCCTTCTAAAACTTATTTAAAAGTTTCTTGCACCAAACAATGCGTCTTTTTATACCTTATTGCACTACATACTCCGACCGACATTGGTCATCATCAGGCGTTTGAAATTTTTGGTGTAAACTGCTGTGCTTTCTTCGTGTGGTTCTAATACTCGATGTGTGTCCCATCTACTAGCTCGTGTATTTCATGGTGCTGGGTGTCTCTTCCTGTTGTGTTGTGTGCTAGACTTCGAGTCCATCGTGCTGGGTGTCTTGCTATTATGTTGTGTGTCTAGACTCCGAGTCCATGGTGCTGGGTGGCTCTTCCTGTTGTGTTGTGCGTCTAGACTCCGAGTCCATGGTGCTGGGTGACTCTTCCAGTTGTGCTGTGTTGTGTTTTGTGTGTGTAGACAAACAACACATCAGGAAGAACCACCTAGCACCATGAAACACACGAGAGCGTAGATGGGACTACACACCTTCCTGCTGTATTGTTCACCTAGACACCTGTAGCCTAGAGATACAGCTCAATAGGAGAAATCATCCAGCACCATGAAATACAAGATGATGATGAACAATGTCGGTCGAAACATGTGGGCCGATGAAGTTTAAGAAACGCATTGTGTGATGCAAGAAGCTTTTAAATTAGTTTCAGAAAGACGCGTAACATGTAAGTCGGCGAACCAGTGCCATCTGTTGAATAATAAATGACGTGCGAAAGGATGCTACAATGTAATATTATAAATAAGTTACATAAATTTCAAAGTGTCACATGATAAAGAACATCCTGTATATTTCAAAGAGTCCCTCCACCATCTTCTTCTTCGGTTTACATCTCTCATGCCACCGGGGCATGCCACCCAATTCTTTCAAATGTTTCTTCCACTTTGTTCTGATCCACAATTTTCACCGCAAGAAAAAGAAATGTCGAGTTCTGTTCTCGTATCTTGAAACTTCTACTTATCCAATCCAGTGCACCCGTCCATACTTCATAAACATAAGTTCACCTTTGCTGCCTGAATTTTATTCCAATCCAGTGTTTTTTTCTCTCATTACAAAGCATCGGAACCATCAGAATCTGTAAAATTTTAAATTTATTTCAATTTTTGTTTTGCCTTTCAGTAATTCTAGGAATTACTACAGTACTTTAGCATCTGCAGTAATGAACTTCCGTAACATAATAAAATTCGCGAAGACCACACCTGTAAACACTGCGTACACTAAACCACAGTACAGTCTCCCGCCGCTGTTTGACTTCTCAGTAACAACTGAGTAGTTACAATCCAATATGAAGGGGCAGAGTGGCATTTCGTTTGCACACCATGAATTAAACATGAACAATGGGTTACAAGAATATGAAGTTGTACCCTTTGTGAGTTAGAAACTACTGCATTAGCCTATCAGTTGTTGACAGCCTTAATGTTGGTATGGAAGTGGTTTGTAGCACAAACATACCGCCATTTCGCCTGCAAGCCACGTGACAATCAACATTCCGTAGGTCCATAGAGGGTCAAACTAAAGCCCTAGGACCATAGATGGTCCACCTATTCTATTATAGACAAATTTAGAAGTCCAAGAATAAATACCTGTGCTCGAAGAGACAACCGCGTAGTAAACTTCTATAACAAATATTTATTGTTACTAGAATGCATGTAAGGACGAGCTTCTTAAAACAACTAGAACACACTCCCAACTTTGCAACCTGTCGTGTTGTGCCTTCATTAGTCGTTACTTAGTACCACTTCAGATAACGGAAATTCCTCCACTTCTCTATCATCTTCCTTCTTTGTCTTTCTCTCTCTCTCTTCTCTCTCTCTCATTTCATGTCTTCTCGTATCTTTCAGGTCTCCGCTTGGTCCACGCCATGTAATTTAGATGCTGACCGCAAAGGAATCACAGGCTTCTACAGTTCCGTTAATGTTTCGTACCAATCCGTTTCCACGAAACCCTGATTACTGAGCCGTTGCGTAGCAACGCATCGTTCCTAGATCGTGATTGACGACTAGCGTGTCGGAAGTCCGCATCTTTATACGTTGTCGGTAACGGCGGGCGAACCAATGGCCGTTGGAGCTGCCGTGGTCCGCGCTGATCGGCTAGCGCTTGGTTCAATGTGAGTGGCTCCCAAGCACCCTCAATGATTCATAAAATTCTTGAAGTGCCTCATGTGCAGTACAGTTGCGAGAGCCATAATCTGGCTGTACAACAAAGGAAGCGAAATCAAGTAGCGGAAATGCGCTTTTCAAAAGCAGAAGCAGGACACTAACTGCTAGACAATAAACATGATTACGACATACGACAAGAAGTTAAGTTTACTTCGTTGCTGTCTATAATTAACAAATACCAGGAAAATTTGTAGAAACGTCTCCGAAGAACGAAACAAGATCGGATCACTTGACGCGCACTGAAGTACAGACCTCAAGGGACAAGCAGTAGAGGGCGCCCACAAGTAAGACGGAGCCAACAGAATTCTCAGGAGCCGAAACAAGTCAAAGGCCTAAACCGTCAAGAAGATGTTAATGGTGGAAATCCAGAAGCTGCCAAAGTGTGCCTTGTAACGATATCTAGTTCCAACGAGCTGAGTCATTCTTGAGAAGTCATGAGTCGCTCAGCTACTCAAGAATTTCTAAACATTTTACGATACAGGGAGATGTCTTACCTTATTCAGAAGAGCTTCTCTAGTTCCCATCATTAGCCATATGAATCCTGGCCATATCACCCCATCCTATTTCTCTAAAAGAACACTTTAATATTATCCTCCATCTATGCCAAGTCTTCCTAGTGTTCCTTTTCCTTGTCTTTCCCACCAATACATTACATGCATTCTTCTTAACCCCATTCGTGCTACATGTTCTACCCATCTTATCCTCCTTGACTTGATCATTCTAATTATAACTGGCGAGGAGTAACATTTATGAAGCTCTTCCTTATAGAGTTTACTCTACACACTTTCTGTCAGTTCAGACTCCGACTATGCTGTAAGATATTACCTCAAAATGTCGCAATATTCCCATGTGTGTGATGTGTAAAAAGTATTTTTCACTGACTCTATAGAGTTCTGGCAACGGCGTGTAACACTCGGAATTACTGAGTTGCTGGACTTGTCCCACAGCCCGGTGTTCTAATAAACATAACATTTCGGAAACTTGACTTGTTTACGACCTCAGATGACCCTATAGAGTAGGTGTTACTGACCGTTTCACCTGAGGACGGACGCGTATCCAGGTTCCGAAAATTTGTGCTTTCAAGAACATCAGACGATGGACACGTCCAAAACTAAGTAATCCCAATGACTTCTGCGTCTGTAAGTTCGTCCATGACCTACCTCGGGACCAAATTCTACGTAACTAGAACCAGTTGTTCATTATAGAGGCCTTACCGGAACCTAAATTTCGATCTCTTGCTGCCGTCAACTTGTCTTAACAAAAAATGTGTTTATTTTTCGAAAGTCTCCTAAGTCACAAAATTTCAGGGCCCTTTCATCAAATGGCACTCATAGAACTGCTCATCGTAACAATGAGATGTTAAAGTGAAGTCCACAGTCTCATATAAATACCGAAAATGAACACATCTGAACAGAATAGAAAGTACTGTCACGTGTATGGGGTGACTATACAAGAGGTTTGGATTGGTAATAGGATTTATTGAACTATTTTTAACACAACTCGTGACCACACTTTACAAATCACTGTTACTCAAAGAGTAATATTCTCAGTCTGTTACAGTCTCCACTAGCCGTTGCTTTGTAGCTGCTTCCAAGGGCGGACTTTACTCTTCCTCCGCGTTCCCGAATTATTTTCGCCCTCAGCTACCAGCTTCTCATAGCAACAGCTCACAACGACTGATCTGCAGTTCTCTGACTAACTCACTAACTCAGCAACTAACTCTTCACTGACTGACTGACTGACTCACTCACTCACTCACTCTGTCCATTAACTCGTTCAGCACGGACGACACAGAAAACACCATTACTCTGTTGATGTACCATTGTTACGTTCGTTTCTGTTGGGGTTCTTATGTGATCGCTACTCAGCCATAGCCTGACACTGGCAGTTATTTTCAGATCCATTACTTAGCAACGATCGTTATATAGTGGCTTATTTCGCGGCCGTTGCCTAGCAACGAGTCTATATACCAAACTATCTTCAAAGATGGCACTAAACTATTTCCACCGACATGGTGGTACTGATAGAAAATGAATAAATACAAATTGAGGTGAACTCTAGTGTAACCCTGTTGCACAAAATTTAATGAAAACCTGGTAACTGATTCGGAAGTTATTAGAGAATTAACACGCGCACCGGATAGACAGCTTATAATGTCTTTATGATTTGATTATGTGTGTTATTTACGAAAAAAAAAATATAATTTGGGAGTCGCACAACATGTAATCAAAAAGAAACAAAATATACACTACCGTGTCAACATTTGTTTTTATTCGTTGTTGGTGGTAACGCTACGTGTTTCGACCCTTTTCTTGGGTCATCTTCAGGCGTACATGAATACTATTTAGCTTCTGAATTGCGTCATTAATCAATATGAATTCATACTGTCTCTATAATTATTCTATACTGAAATTATCTATAAATTTGAAAATGTAGTTCAAATATAATCGTCAGTATAGAATAACCATACAGACAAAATTTGAATTCATACTGATTAATGACGAAATTCAGAAGCTAAATAGTATTCGTGTACGCCTGAAGACGACCCAAGAAAAGGGTCGAAACATGTAGCGTTACCACCAACAATGAATACACACACATTTTGCTAACAGTTTTTTCTTTTCTGATTATTTGTTGTGCGACTGTCCCAAATTATATCTTAAGCTTATAATGATATCAGAAGCCTGTGCTTTTTAATGTAACAACGAAAGCAGGTAGGAGTAATTTTTATATGTATTATCTAACTCTTGCCCAGTCGTGTTAAGTATCCACTTAAGTATCCTTTGGAAAGTTCAGCACACTTTTCTTACCAACCCCATCCAAGTTACATACCCAGCTCCTGGTAACCTCTTGCTTTCACTAAGCTGCCAACATCACATAAAGGTAAGGTAAGGTAAAGCTATACCTGTAACAGGCCGTGGAGGCCCACAGGGCTGTGAGACGTCGAGGCTCCTACATTTTCTCTAGATAATCAGCTCACAGATGACACTAAGGCTGTTAGCCTTAAGTGCCGGCCGCGCTTTACACCCCCCAGGAAGATTCCAGGTACTCATTCCTCTTAGAGGCTGAGACGACCCCCAGGGGCATAGTGCGGCCGGAAGGATTAGGTCAATTGAAAAAAATACACACCATCTGGAACCCGCTACCTTCCGGCTTGTAGAATATTGCCTCCACTACGCTACCGCATAAAGATTGTCGTTATGTAATATCCTTCATATTGTGCTTACGTCTAAGAAAACATTAGTACTGAGTACCACTCACTAACTCGGGCTCAAAGATACTAGAGTTCATTAATAATTCCTGCCAAGTGAAACGAAATACAATGACACCTGTTTCCTGGCGTGTATAAAATGCAAGTTAACAGTTATCGATTTCAACGTAATTCACTGTACAAAACCAAAACAAAAGAATTCAAAGCGCTGTCAATAAACTTACCTTCTCTTAACTAACTCCATGGATTAGAGTCCTTGTTGAGAAGCCGGCAGTCTGTCTCCCTATCAGGTAAACTGCTGCTGGTCATCACCAGAACAGTAGTGCTTGGCTCAGAGTCAAGAGGAACTAATGACTCCATTTCAATCTCTCGCTACTCTGGAAGTCGTGCAACTATCACTTTTTCGACTACTGAAGAAATATTCTACCTTTTATCTAACCCGAACGTTCATTACCACATTCACAACAGCCCGGTACTGGTCCCTATCGTCAACTGGCTGTAGATATATTTTCCGAAATCACCTGGGCACGCGGTAGCGCAGTTGGTTGAGGCACTATGTTGCAAGCCGGAAGGTCGCGGGATCGAATCCCCAAGAGGTCACTGAATTTTTCAATTGACCTAATTTCTTTCAGCCGCACTATGACCCTGGGGTCGACTCAAATAACAGATATCTAACAGATATGAGTACCAGGAATCTTCCTGGGGGTAAAGGGCGGCTTACGCGTAAGGATGACAACCTTACCGCCATCTATGAGCCGACTGTCTACAAAATGTGGGAGCCTCGACCTCTCACACCCCTACGGGCCTTCGCCTATATTAAATATTATTTATAGCACCCCGCTTCTCAGTTTATCGAATCATGATGTCATTTCCGACTCACCGCCCACTGCAAGTGTTATGTAAGAACTTCCGAAAATCCCCAAAACATTAATTCTATAGATGCTAGCTACAATGTCTCCCGAAACGTTGGAAAACCTTCAACATTCTATGGTACGTATTCCCGAAAGACAAAATCACACAGTGCACTAAAACTTACTGATTACAAAGGACACTAATCCGCTTCCACACATGCAGGGATTCCTGTTCGTTAGGTATCTATATTTTGCCCTAGCTGGCAATGCAGATAATGGCGCAGAAAGATAGTATTTATTTTAAATTATTGTGACGGAACATGGTCATCTTCTAGGCAACGTTTTGGTAAACACATTCCCGAGATAACGCGGTCAACATTGGGACTTCCACTGCTTATTAGCCAAGGTTTCGGTAAGCACGTTTTCGTGACATTGAATCATTTACATGTACTTCCATGGATACGAGCTAGCCTATATAATGAGCCGTGAATACTATTCAGAAATTCATTCGTCAGGCAGATGTCATTCAATGCAGTCAGAGATTCTTCACAGAGATTCGTCAGACAAACGTCGTTCAGAAGGAGTTAAATGTGTGAGCTCTTATAATTGATTGTAATTGTAAAGAAGTGCCAATAAATCCAGTCATCAAATCCACAACCCATTACTATTAGTCACATAAACCCTTTACACGTGGCAATATGATAAAAATTAATGGCCCTGCTTGAATGAAACTCATATATGTTGTAAAGAACATAAATATGTACAGAAAAATAATTATTTAATTTCGTTAATTCGTTACACAGAATATTAATTTTATTTACGAAAGTTAAAAATTGATATTTCAAATTCACGACGTTTCGGAAACTGGGTCTGCTTCCGAAACGTTGTGTCCTCTATTATCTAGAATTCCGGACGATGGAAAAAGCAAAAAAAGTTTAGCTGTACTAACATCATTGTTACAGAAACTGATACAAAAAAATAGTGTATCTGAAACAAACAACTTGTTTTCAGCAATTCAAGGGTTGAGAACTGTAGGAAATTATTATCAAAAATGGGAATTTTCGTAGCAAGAGAAAGACAATATCGATAAAACCGTAAAGGACGTCAAACACTGACAACCAACTTAATGTAACATAAGCACAAACAACCACTCCGTATATTTCATGATTCGACGTGAAGTTCGATAAATATTACAGCGTAAACATAAGATAATGTCTGTTATTCCTAAATGAACACAGACGCCCTACCGAAGACGACAGACCAGGGCAGAGGGTACTTTATTCTGCAGCCAGTGGTTGTTGACTAAATTTTGCCTTCCATGACATGAGCGAAACAATGCGATACATAAACTTACTGCTTCTACTGACCTCAAAAATCCTCTTTCCAGAATCTGCTTCCTCTTCCTCTTACATTTCGTGTTGTAGGTTTATAATTCACTGATACTTTCACGTTTTGGAGTGACTATAGATGAGGTTTTGGATTGGATATTGGATTTGTTGACCACTTACAGGTCGTAACTACAAATAACTATAACACAATCGCTATTTCCACATCTTATAAATACACATTAAGTCTTTACCAGGCCGCGCCATAGCTCAAGCGGTTAGTCGCTGGCTTCGCACCGCGACGGCCCGGGTTCGATCCCGGGTCTGGTCAAGTGGGATTAGTGGTGGACAAAGTGGCGTTGGGGCAGGTTTTCTCCGAGTACTGCGGTTTCCCCTGCCAATCTTCATTCCATCAATTGCTCCACAATCATCCTCCCCCATCATCCGGGGTTGGTACAATAGGCCAGAAATGGCCGCAGTACAAGGGACTTAGTCCCACCCCACTAGCAATAAAAAAAGTCTTTACCAGTCCGCAGTGTCTTTCCTAGTAGTTGCCTGGTAATGCCTTCTAAAAATGGTTGTTCACCTGCTCCCGCGCACATGTCCTCTCTGAACGGCGGCTCCCTTCAAACTGTCTATTTTTGTTTCAATTGTCCTCCTTATAACCTCTTTGCACGGACCGAGTAGAAAACCTCGTTTTCAACAATACCCCTATTAATTAACAAATGACTTTAATGTTCCGTCTTACATGCAAAATTAAAGACATGTTAATTAATTAATTATGTACGACAGGATACTACAATATAATAGTACTTCTATTTTTGTATGCGTATCCGTTGCCGCGGGAACTTGTTAACATAACCGTTGCCTAGAAACGGCTCTACACGCTACAATACAATCGTTCACCTCACCAATCACTGCTAAGTCATTTACCAGTTCATCTAGAGCACACTATCTTTCTATTCGTCGTTTTTGTTTTTTAACTCATCACATTGTTTGCCTTAAGTAGTTTATCGTTAATGCTTCACATATCCCTTCTGTGAGGAGCAAATTAACTGGAGATTGGGTTTAAATCAGTTTGAAATAAATTTTTAGTATTACGTCCAAAACACTTATCTTGAATCACCTCACGTTGATATATTGCTTCGTGAAATCCCACATAAATTCACGAAGAAGGGCAGATTAAACCCATGGAATGATCAATAACATTCAGTTCAGAATTTCCTAACTTCCTGTCCCTCATCAGCAACCTGCGGACTTAAATACAGAAAAAATGTTCTTTCCTTGAAGACTATTGTATTCTGCACTGTAAAGTTCATCGGCTTTCGGAGAAAAGTTCTGCATCAACCTTTACGGTAAAAACATTACATTCCAAAAGGCAGTTAATCATCGCTGTTGGTAGGTCAGGTAAAATGCTGCTGGTGCTCGTCAGCACAGTCATTCTTCGCTTCAGGTCTCGTCGAGATCTACGACTAGCCATCGCCATGAGAATCTCCTGTCGCATATAACCTTAGTCCACCTGCTTTAGCCTACTTTCTTTTTCTGAAAAAAAAAATAAAAGGAGGCTTATGACATCACTTTGCTGTCCGTATCTGAGTGTCCTCCTTTAATGGTGCCAAGCAACAGCTCCGTCAACACGTTCCCACGACAAGGAATACACATGCAACAATACAACTGTTGTACGTAGTGTTTTCTCTGTGGTCCGTGTCATCTGAAATATTAAGTATACAATGAAGGGAAAGTAGATATCGGTACCAAGCATGACTGTGTTGGCCAGGGCTAACCGCGATTTACCCGACCGATCCCACCGACCGGAAAGCAGATGATTAGTTCTTCCCAGAACTTCTTGTCTGAATGGGTGATACTTGGTCTCTCATTCTAAAGGAAGAACACAATTTAGAATTTTTGAGACTGGTATCCTAAGGAGATAGCTTGGGACTAAGAGACAGAAAGTAAAGGAGGATGGACAGAACACCGCTGTTGAGTGGGCA
Source organism: Cryptotermes secundus (assembly GCF_002891405.2). Classification (NCBI taxonomy): domain Eukaryota; kingdom Metazoa; phylum Arthropoda; class Insecta; order Blattodea; family Kalotermitidae; genus Cryptotermes; species Cryptotermes secundus. The sequence continues at coordinate 515,272 of NW_019729219.1, forward strand.
GCACTACTACTTCGTATTTGGGAGGTATCGGGTTCAAGTCTTGGGCTGGAGACCGGATATTTCGATTGAGGGTGGGGAAAAGCAGCATGCATGGAGAGATGTTAAACGCATACAAATATTTTGCTGCAAAATCAGGAGAACAGAGACCTATGAGTTTATGAAAAAGATAATACTGAAATTGATCTTAAAGGAACAGGCTGTAAGACCTATCACTTGGTTCAGGTAAGGGTTTAATAGTGGGCTGTTGTCAACCATCACGTTCAGCGATAGGCTGTCTCCACCCAGTTACGATAACTAGAGTTTCCGTTGGGTTTCTCAGTACCTCCAGGAAAATATCAGGACAGTATCTTAAATTATTAGGCGATTGCTTCCTTCCAGATTCTTTCCAATTTATCACTCCTTGTCGTCCAAACGGAGCATGCGGTGGCATTGTTAGTTGAGGCATTATGCTACAAAGTCGCGGGTTCGATTTCTGATGAGGTAATTGGGTTTTTTCAATTTACCTAATCCTTCCAATCGCACTACGACCCTTGGGTCGACTTAGCCTCTAATAGAAATGAGTACCAGGAATATTCCTGGTGGTAAAGGGCGGCCGGGGCGTAAGGCTGACAACCTCACCGCCATCTGTGAGCCGAATATCTACAAAATGTGGGAGCCTCGACGTCTCACAACCTTATGGGCCTTCACGGCCTGTTACAGCGATAGCTTTACCCCTTTTTTTCTATCGTCCAAACATCCAACGCGTATAGCCAATTACTGACATTTAAAAGATAACAATTACGTAAAAACATAAAAGGCGAAAAGAACTTCTTGAACAGCTGGGTGACTTTCAGTTTTCAAAAAAAAAAAAATATCTCTAGCATCATGAAGTTGTTACTTCATTCAAAATTCGAACACATGAGTTGCAAGAAACAGCATGTTACATAACAAATCGATAAACTTCTGTGTGGGTTATGTCCACTCTCTGAAAATCAACATTACAAGAGAAACACTTTGCACGTTTAGCAGAGAAATTATACATTATATATAGAACCTGTTAATGTGACCGGAGAAGTAGAGTATGCGTTAATGCAGCCTACAATCTCGACTGTAGTGAATGTCAAGCCAAGTGGAAGATTTCCAAGTGGCACTAACTAGATACAGCTCGCTGGTCACGGGGCACTCAGGGTTGAAGGAACAAGTGTGGAAACAGTTTCAACATGCATCCCCTTGTGGTCTTGATGTTCCTTTATTGGACATAAAGATTTACTGTCAGCAGAGCTAATCAACGCCTGGAACACTCCACCGCACAAATACAGAACCTGAATCGTCTGTAGGACATGCCCAAACGTCGCGATTAAGCGAACAGCATTCGTAATTCATTGGTTTATTCGGGAAGTCTAGGGTTCTGGCCCCGGCCGAGAGATCAGTATCCTTAACTGAGCTTCTCGTGTTCTTCTAGTATTTCTATGCAGATTCTGGGGTAGTAAGCCCCGATCGCTTCCTTCCACGTCCTCTCTCACTCACTACTCACCAATCATCCCAATGCCCGACACTATACTGTCTGAGCTACTAAGAGAGGTTGTAAATAAATCATAAATAACATGAGATATAGTACTCTCCAACTAGTTACTATTTTCTTTTAGTTCTTGGGGTGGAGTGACACTGAGTCCGCTTGGTACGTTGGCCACTAACTGACCTATTGTACAAGCCCCGGACGATAGATGATGAGCCGGTGGAATGAAAACTGCTAGGAGAAACCAAAGTGCCAGGAGAACATCTGGCTCAGTGCCACTTTGTCCACCACAAATCCCACATGATCTGACCCGGGCTCGAACACGGGTCGTCGCGGTGGGAAGCCTACAACTAACCGCCTGAGCTATGGCACGGCCCTTACTCTCCATCTAGGGGCCATGCCTTCATCTCGGAAGCAGTGTCTCGCCATCAGATTTTCACACTAACATATTGTATGCGTTATCGTCTTTCCTACGGGCATTACGTACACATCCCGCGCAACTCACGTCCCTTGCATTAAATACGCAGATAATTTCTCTTCCCAGAGGTGGACAAACCGTTCAGTGAGTTTCTGTATACAATATAAAAAGGAATTCGAGCACAACCTCTCCACAGCATGATTCCTTGTTTAAAAAAAAAGTCAATAATATTGTACAGCGCATGTCTTGTGCCGTTTAAGTTTCAAGAAATGCGTCGTCAAATGACACAGACTATCAAAGTTCAAGGCGGATGCAAGTGAGACGCAGAGCATTCTCTCCAACACGCCTTAACATGTTCGCATCGACCATTCTCATATTCCTTAAACTCTTGCCACGAGACCTTTGGTAATCCTAGAAGGGACTGCATAAACGTGCTCCTTCAGGTGTCCCCACAGGAGGAAGCCCATCGGAGTTAGAGGCCGTGCAATCGGCCCTCGATGTCCTGGGTGTATCGTGTTCAACCACTGCCGGACATCTTCCCCACAGTGCGCTGGTCTTGCGTCATGCTGAAACCACATCTTCCTCACAGCTGGGAGCACACCTTCAAGTAGAACAGTTTCCAGAGAAACATATCAGCCTGTAAAGTAGCAGATAGAGGCCCATAACCTTGTCCCCAACGGTTTCAGCCCAAACGCTGGCGTTGAAACGGGCCTAATACCCATAGTCGCGGATGGCATGAGGATTATTCCGTACTCATAGGTGACTGCTGTGGACACTGAACACATCCTCACAAGTAAAACATGCTTTGTCCACAGAATAAGGGCTTATCCGCAGACTTGTATCCGTAGATTCAGGTGTCAGCTTCACGAGTAGCGGTATGGATGCAACTGATGGTCGTGAAGTACTTCGAGGACCTTAGCTTCGGACAGTTCCGATTCTCTTGCGAGATCGCGTGAGCTTCTCCGCGGCTCTCGTTCCTCAGCTGCTGTTATGCATCTTCATATGCGACCTGCATTCATGTGCGCCGTAGATGTTACACTTCTTGTCTCACGGAGACGCTGCTCCATTCGTCGAAACATATCAACGCCTCGCTGACGTCGACCAGGTTACCGTAGCGCCTATTCCGGTGCTGCAATACCAACTCAACTATTACGGACGCCGAGGGATAGCAGCATGTCGCAGTGTTCCATGATCATTCGATCAAAACTGACCCCTGCTGTGCATCTAACAACAAACTATGTACTGTCGTGACAAAGAACATCGTTACCTCATTTGACAGCGACGTATCTCGAAAACTAAACGTCTCATGGCACGTGTTAAGCAATATTTTCTACTTTTTTTTTTTTTTTACAAAGTGTCACGCTACGGTGAGCTTGTGCGCGAATTTTGTTTCATCCTGTACAGAGGCAGGCACTATGGAAGCTCGAGAAGGGAGAAATATTCGCTCTCTCCGAAGTTGTAATGTTGTTAAAACTGAAGTCCTCTGGATTATGAAGCCATTTAGACCTGTAACAGGTGTAATTACAAACATTTCGGAGGGTCATACTCCCTCTATCTTCAGGAAAGAAGTTTTAATGTAGTTAATCAATATCAAATTCACTAGAATTTCATATAAACTAGATGTGAGTAATCAGTTTCAGTATCCGGTCACTTAACCCTACAGAGAAACAGCACGTCTCTTCACTATACTGAAGATAAAGATACCTGTCCCGACGTCAATCTAAACCCGCAAGTCTGGCTCGCAATTACTTACTTCACTGAATGATAACGAATACAAACTTAAATATCCTAGCTACGTGGCAGTACCACGTCGTTTACCAATCAATACATACAGCATGGTGTAGCATAAAATTCAGCATACATGTCCGACAATATGACTGTGACTTAAGTACCTCCTACGCAGGTTGATGATGTACTTAAGCTAAATTATTTAGTAAGTAAAAGTAACGACATCCCTGTAACAGGCCGTGGATGCCCATAGGTTTGTGGGATGTCGAGACTCCCACATTTTCTAGATGGCAGTAAGGTTGCCAGCCTTACGCGCCAGCCGCCATTTACCCCCAGGAATATTCCTGTTACTCATTTCTGTTAGAGCAGTGTTCCGAAACCGGTGTGCCGTCACAAGGTGAAAGGTGTGACGCTAACTTTTACCTATTGTAAGAAATTAATTGTCGAATTTTATTCGCTTTATTTTATCCCAGTTACCATGTTTCATATGCTTGTATTTTATTCTCAGCCACTGCACTCATTAAATAAGATGATGCTTGTTTATTCTTTATTACATGCTGTGATTTTTTATGTACGGTAATGTTGTATTCTAAGAAATTAAACGTAAATTATTTACTCACAGTTGTTGTTATATCATAGTTTTCATTATTGATTTATTTTTATTTTTCTCGCATCTACGCAGCTTCTTTAATATGGTTGCCGCATGTTCTGCGTGCGTGCTTTTCCTTAAAACTGCAGGGATTAGCATGGGTTATCCCGTCTTTTATAACGCTGTTTCGGTATTTGCCCGTTTGTTAGAAGTTAGAGCTTCTTCAACTTTATGACTTTCTTCCTGTAACGGTGCACCCACCGATTAAAATTATAAATATTTAAAAAATAAGTCGGTATAGTGTCACTTCCGTTTGAAGAGTTTTACAATTGTTTCAGTTCCATCACAGCTGTGCTCTGAAGTAGTTCGCAAATTTTGGTTGCTAGTTAGAGAATTACAGATGGGTCGTTTGAGATGTCCCCGACTGTATGGCCACTTGCTGACAGCAATAAAGTGGTGATGGATGCAATTAAAGAACATTTAGAAATGCTGCAGCAGAAATTCAATAAGTATTTTGGAGAGAGTGTACAAGATTTCGACTGGGTTCGTGATCCATTCGTTGCGAATTCAGAACATCTTCCAATTAATGTACAAGAGGAACTCGCAGGTTTAAAAGCAGACAGAACATTGAAACTAAAACTTCTCGAAGTGCAATTGGATACGTTTTGGTTGGCAATAAGGAGTGGATACCCGGCTATCTCCGAGATGGCAGTTAATGTGTTATTGCCATTTTCAACTACATATTTGTGTGAACTGGGCTTCTCGACGTTAACTGAAATTAAGACATCAAAGAGGGAGCGGCTCAAATCCATCGATGAAGAAATGAGACTTTCGTTGTCAACGATTCCACCACGGATCAGTCGCCTGTGTGCAGCTACGCAGGCGCAAGTATCACATTGAAGGCCTGAGTAGAATTACTGTATTAACTTTAATAGTAATAGAAGTGTATTTTCTACACTCTACAGTGAATTCAAGTTCATTAATTGTTAATAAATGCACGAGTCGATTTCTATTTAATGATAATAAAATAACAATATAATAATATTATAGTAATAAGTTGATCACGTTACGTATTTATATTAATTGTCTGATATCATGCGTTTTTGAGGGGAATAACATTTTGGTGTGCCGTGTTGAGTCATGGATACTTCATGGTGTGCCGCGAGTAGAGAAAGGTTGCGGAACACTGTGTTAGAGGCTGAGTCGACCCCGGGGCCACAGTGCAGCTGGAAGGATTAGGTAAATGTAAAATAATCCACCTCATCGAGATTCGATTCCGCGATTGGAGACGCTTGAATTTTATCAGACGTCCCAATATTTTACAATCACTTCTATTGATTTTGTGAAAGCATACGCCTATCACACGAACATACCTCGTGAGATTAAGGTTTTACATCACATGTTCACGGAACAATAGTAAAAAGGATATAAGCAAGCGCAGAAGCTGTTTGAAATCTCCAGTGTTCCAAATGAAAAGGGTAACATATATACGAAAAATGGATGTGAGATTTCATTTAATTTAACAATAGGTACTGTGACGAAATGTCTATACAGTAACAGTACCATCATATTAACGTAGCCGTCACCATTTGTTTTTAAAACTATAGACTGGTACCTACTTCAGTTGCTGGTAACGTTTACTATATACATGCATAATATTAATAACAACCTGCACGGTAAACATACAAATAATCATATACATAGCTAACATGTTGAAACAAACCTGGATTAAACGGAAACCTGCTGTTATCGGAAAATGTCCTCGACTCCGATACGGTGAATACAGAGCGAAACCCAATGTAATATAACTTTCAACACACATAATCTGTTTGCCGCGGAAACGGAGAAGAGAAAAGGAATTCGACGACAATATGTCTGCTTGAAAAGTCAGGTATACTTTCTATGCGAGATTTGAGGTTTCCACGGAGCTACAATTTATATTATAGTCTTCTGGGATATGGCAGCGTGTTATTTGGCAAGTGATTAGCAATTTTTGTTGTCTCCATCTTCAGGGCAGATGCGTTCTGTTCAAGTACTCTTGTTTCGTACTGAAATGTGGAACATTAAGCCATATCGTAAAATATGTATGTGCAGAATAGTTAATGACCTTCTGGAAAAAAGAGTAAGATGCAAAGAGTGTAAACCATATTACAGTATATAAAGTTACCAGTGCCATTCCGTGAAGTTTACTAAGCATACCTGGAGATGGGAATAATGGATATACATTAGTAAAAGCCTCCTATATCGAATTTTAAAGAAACCTGTAAAAAGGATCTACGGAATGTACAGAGTGGGCCAGACTCAATTAGGCAGTTTTTGATTAGATGTTATTTTTATTGATAAATGTTAACAATTGCAATGGTTACAAAAATGGAATCGCACACACATAAGTCATCGATTTTCAAGATGCTGGTCAACCGGGGCACCATCTAAGTCAACACAGGCTTGCAGACGCAAAGCAACATTTTCACACGCCTTTCTACACATATTCACCCGAACTTTATTGAACTCCTGAACAATCACCTCACGCAGATGTTTCACACTGTCAATGGGATTAGCGTACACCTTGTCTTTGAGGTAACCCCAAAGAAAAATGTCTGGTGGGGTGATGTCGGGTGATCGGGCTGGCCACTCCACAGGCCCTCGACGGCCAATCCAGCGTCGAGGAAAAACTTGATGCAAGAACGCCCGAACAATATTGGCGAAGTGTGGTGGGGCCCCATCTTGCTGCCACCACAGTTCATCAAAGTTCTCTCTCCTCTGAAGTTCTGGGATGACACTTTCCCTCAGCAATTTTAGGTAGGTTTCCGCCGTGACGCAACCTTCAAGGAAGAACGGGCCAATCAGTCCTTCTTACGTCACGCCGCCCCACATCATCACTCCCGGGGGCTGGAAATCGTATTTAATGGTGGCACTGGGGTTCTCTGGCCGCCAAAAAACGCAGTTGTGTCTGCTGACCGATCCTGATGTGTGAAATTTGGCCTCATCAGTCCAGACAATATTCCGGATAAGGTCAGGGTTCTCCTGAAACTTGGTCAGCATCAACTCGACGAACTCAAGTCGCCTGTCGAAGTCGTCCTCATTAAGAACATGAATAAGCCGTGGATGGTATGGCGTCAGCTTCATGTCACTCAAAACTCTCCGCAAACTTGTCCTCGAAATGTCCAGTAGGGCCGACAAACGGCGGGTAGACTTCGATTTCTGAAGAGATGATGCCAGCTCCGCAGCAACACGTGCTTGTGTGTCAGCAGTTCGAACAGTTCTCGGCTGACCAGGATGCTTGGAATTCAAAGCACTGGCAGCTTCTTCAAAACTGCTTGTTTCTTCGGACGATTGTGTCCCTGTGGACTGCTAGCGGGCCAAACTCTTCCAACATCCTGCGCTGGACTTCTGATACATTGTTAGTAACTCAGAAAAGGCGCACACATTTTACACGCTGCACGATAGACAACCGTCTACCGGCCATGAAGTTTCCTCGATGCGCACTAAGTAGGCAGAGTATTCACCCCGTTCACAGCATACCGTGTGATGCTGCCATCTATCGACAACAAAAGGTACTTTCCCATTATCCCGTGTGTTGTTGGTTTGGTCAGTTATTAATGATCAAAAACTGCCTAATTGAGTCTGGCCCATCCTGTAGAATGCCCGAAGTCTGACACTGGATTTTGATTCCAGTTCACAGACGGACGGGCAGACATGGCTTCTACATTGCGAATTGCTGTTTACTTTGTAACGCAGACTAGAAACGAAAACTGTGTAGGGCCCAGTGCTTAGTAACATCTTCAGGTTCGAAGTGAACAATCAAAATGGGGGCAACAAATTCCTCCGAAACACTGGTAACTACACATAAAACGAAATGGTACCATAACCCAGAAGAGATTCTTAAATTGTTACCGCTGTGGAAACTTAAAATCTTATGTTCTGGCTTCCGGTTTGAGTCATAAATACAAAGGATATGTATCACGCTTAGCAAAAGACAACCGACTGGGTTGGTGTAGCAGTAATACTCTTTGACTAGTATTCCGGGGGTGCTAGGCTCGAATCTTGGCTGTAGTTTTCTTCAGTCTCTTGAGACAAATTCCAGGTTAGTTCCTAGATTAGACCGCGAACGCTTCCTTTAAAATTCTTTCCAAAATATCACTCCTCTATCATCCATCCATTCGATTCCATGTAGTCCAGCTACTGAAAGCATAATTAAGTAGTCCACAAATAATAATATGACAAAAGACCGGCCCCTAGAAGAGCAAGGAAGAAGACGTGGAAGATTTTAAGGAGAAAAGCGATTCGAGGTCTGGGAACATAAAACAAATCTAAAGAAAAGTGAGTTAAATTAAATTGCAATGAAGTTTGATTATTAATTGGTATTAACGATGTATTTCATTCACATTGAGCTAAAATATATGGGCGCTGTTTGCGGACGATAAGCAACAAGTCTACATTTTTCATAGATCGAAATTTTCAATACCTCTACGGAAAATGCCAGTCACAAGGCTCTTTAATATTAGTCACATTGACAAAATACCTCCACAGGAATCGGATGCAACCCGGGATTCATCTGTCCATAGATGCTGTTACTGACGCAACTCAATATATCCTTTGTTCAGTCCCTCCCTACCCCCTTCTCTGAATCATTAGGGGCTGTACGGAACTTATCTAAAGAGGAGAAATACTCGGAAATTATTGTCACGTGACAGGAAATAATGGGTTCCGGATTTGGTAACTCGATTTATTGGATAATTTCACACGTCGTAACTACAATTCGTTATTACGCATCAAATTATCACTGAAATAATGACACATAAAGTAAAGTCTTCAACACTTCAATTCTAATCTTTGTTCGCAGTCTGTGGAACTCTGTGCTTGGATTCTTTTCTGGATTCTGTCATCTTCACTTCTTCTATAATCTTTCCTCAAACCGTGTAGAAGACACAACTACACTAGTCTCTCAATTGTCTTGAGCTCTCCTGAATTCTCCATACATACTATATGTCACTGCACTGTACACGCATAATGTCTTCAAATCACACGCAAATCTACACACGACGAACTTCGTGTGACTGAAACTTAAAACTCTCTCACTGTTACTTAAACACTCAAATATTGAAACCAGTTGTCTCTGTCATTATATTAATTTAATATATAAATTACTGTTTCCCTTTTTTACAACAGCTCTTCCAGCCCATTCAGGATCCCGGCCTTTTATTCATTTCCGTAATCATTTTTCAAAGACGGTAGAACTCCTTGTACGAGTGATCAGCCCGTCGCAAGGCCGCTACCTGAACATAGGGCAACAGAAACACAGAACAGACGCATACACATCATATATCCGTGTCTTGAGTGAGATCTCTCTGTTCTCTGTAAGTCCGCTCCGAGACTATATGACTCGACCGAACGAATTCAGTTCAGTTCAGTTAGTGCAATGCAGCCGAGTCGAGTCAAGTCTAGTTGGTTGGTTGGTGGGTGAGTGAGTGAGTGAGTGAGTGAGTGAGTGAGTGAGTGAGTGAGTGAGAGCACTGCTGCGGTTCAGTCCTTGTGAGCTGTTGCTGTTAGAAGCTGGTAGCTGAGGCATGGAGATAACCCAGATTAAAAGGAACGTCCGCCGTTGGAAGCCGTTATCAGAACATGACTGGTGACGACACGACAGACTGAAGACTTAGTGCGTGCTGTACTGAATTGCAGAGTGTATGAATCAGCGATAGTGCTGTAGTTATTTGTAGCTACAATCTGTAAAATTTAAATAAATCCACTTATCATTCAAAAGACCGCCTCTGCGGTCTAGTGGTCAGAGTTCCTGGCTGCAGATCCATAGGTCCGGGTTCGATTCCCGGCACTACCAAATTTTCTGAGAAGTAGTGGTTCTGGAACGGTGTCCACTCAGCCTCGTGAGGATAATTGATAACTGAGGAGCTCTTTCACAGAAATAGCGGCTCCGGTCTAGAAAACCGAAATTAATGGCCGTGGGGACTCGTTGTTTGACCACGGGACACCCTCTATCCGCTAAAGTTGGAACTAACTTCGCCTACAAGTAGCAATCACTCGGTCGGTATAGTTCGCTTACGGACTAAGACAACGGAGTTTGTCTAGTTTGTACCAATCCAAACTCCGTCTATAGTCAATCAATCACGTGGCAATATTATTTAGATAAACTTTTTGCTTAAATGGGCTAAATTATTATTTTTGTCGCAATCTGATTAGTTGAAGACGTCTTTAATCTGCATCTCACTCCGACTTCACTTCTTCCCTTACAGAGACACAGACGAAGAAGTCCTTCGCTTCGGCTTCACTCCTGCTCACCGAAGTGCAAATCAAATTCTGAGTGTAAGCAGAAGCACTTCCTTTCAAGCATTCAGATAAGAGAGGTAGGCCGTTCAAATATGGCTTATGAAGCCGAGAAGCAGATTCGCTTGGTAGGTAAATACGTTCATTCGTATGATTAAGAAGTTTTAATTGAGAAGTTTAATGTGTACCAGTTTAATCACTTGCATCTGTCTATCTCCCCCCCTACAGTCTCTGTTTCCCGCCTAAACACTATGAATCTGGACGAACTCACAGCGCGGAGGGTACTCAACTATACCCCTTAACGGTACAGATCTAATACAGTGAGCATTACTAGGTTATGCTTCGTCTAGGTTTGACACAAATAAGGCAATGTTTCGGGAGCCGTTCAATTAATTCCCTACCTTTTTGAGTCAAGGAATGTGCAATGTCATACTTAAATAGTCTGATATTGGATCATATCATGATGAGAGAGACGAGCAATGTAGCATATACAGTAACAAGGTTAAGGTATCCCTGTTACAGGCCGCGAAGGCCCACAGGGTTGTGAGACGTCGAGGCTCCAGCATTTTCTCTAGACAATCGGCTCACAGATGACGGTAAAGTTGTCAGCCTTACGCGCCGGCCGCTCTTTACCCCAAAGGAACATTCATGGTACTCATTTCTGAGTCGATCCCAAAGCCATAGTGCGGCTGGAAGGATTAGGTTAATTGAAAAATTCTACCTCATCGGGAATCGAACCCGCGATCTTCCGGCTTGCAGCATAGTGCCTCAAATAAATATGCTACCTCATGCCCCATAGCATATATGGTAAACATGAATAATGTACTGTCATTTGTATGAGTGTACCCATAGACAGGGTTTCGACTGGTAACTGGATTCATTGAACACTTACACATACAACTCGTAACTACAAGTAACTGTAGCTCTACTGCTAATTCGCACTCTGTTCACTACAACACACACTTCTGTCTTCTCAGCCTGTTGAGTCTTCACCAGCCGTTGCCTAATGACGGATCCGACAATGCCCTCTGCTTCCGTGCTCACGTTCTTACCGACTGGCGACTGTCCCATAAGTAACTCATTGCTCCAACTGTCCTGCTTATAACATCTCGGCACGGACCGCACAGAAAATACCCTTCCTGTGTTGCTGTATTCGGACTGACGCCTAGCAACAGCCGCTGCACAGTCGCCTATTTCGCGGTCGCCGCCTAGCAACAGGTCTACATGCCACAGTATACAATATCTGGGTGACCAGAGCATAGCTGGAAGGGTAACAATAAAATGGATATCAAACAAATTAGGTGTGAGGTGGTGGAATGGATTCATTTGGCTCAAGAGTAATCCAGTGGCGGGCCTTATGAACAAGGTAATGATCCTTCGAATTCTGTAAGGGGCAGGGAATTTCTTGACCAGCTGAGATACCAACAGCTTGTCATCAAAGGAGTCTTATATTAAGTTACAGGTTCGCTTCCTTCTTCATTCCTTCAAATTCGTTATTTATAACTCTATCACTGCTAGTGGGGTGGGACTAAGTCCCTTGTACTGCTGCCACTTCTGGCCTATTGTACCAGCCCCAGATGATAGGTGAGGGTGATTCTTGAGCAATTGGTGGAAAGAAGATTGGTAGGGAAAACCAAACCTGCCTCAGCGCCACTTTGTCCACCACAAATCCCACTTGACANAGAAGATTGGCAGGGAAAACCAAAATACTCGGAGAAAACCTGCCTCAGCGCCACTTTGTCCACCACAAATCCCACTTGACAAGACCCGGGATCGAATCCGGGCCGCCGTGGTGGGAAGCCAGCGACTAACCGCTTCAGCTATGGCACGGCCTTAACTCTATCATACGACACTATATAACTGGCCTCATACTAGCGAGATAGTGTCACGTAAGCCGGGAACCAACGCAACACTAATCAGTCACACTGGCATCTGGTTCGAATCTCGGTCGGCTTTCGACCTTTCCTCATTAGGGTCTTTCACAGTTCTTCTCACACACTTCGTGCAGTTTCGAATATACCACGAACGCGCCCCCCTAAATCGTTCCTATTCATTATCATCTTCCTGTCTCAATGATTCTATATAATCTGTCGAGCTGAAACAGCATCGCTAAATAATATTATGCTCAATCAATGAACGCATCAGGAACCTGTGTTGCAACAAACGAGGTCATTCCGGACATCTGTATCTAGACCTAGGCTGTTAGACAATGCGAACTCAACTGAAGTAAAATGAATCTTTGTAAGGCGAAGTGCGTAAAAGTAATATTGTCACATGACTGAGTGTAACTATGGACAGGGTTTTGGATTGGTCATCGAATTTTTTGGACTTTTTGATACAGCGCACGGCTACACTTCACAATTTACTATTACACACACACACACACACACAGACAGTAATGTCCAGTGTACCAGGCACTAGCCATTGCTCAGCAGCGGCTTCCAACGGCGGGTGTTACCCTTCCTCTGGGTTACCGAACCGTTCCCGGCCTCAGCTAAGAGCTTCTCACAGTAACGACTGAACGTCAGCAGTTCTTCAATCATTCAATGAACTAAATCAACTAACTGGCACTACTTATAACATCTCTGCAAGAATCGGACAGAAAGCACGGTTCCTTTGTTGCTGTTTAAGGGCCACTTCTTAGTAGCGGTCGTTGTATAGTTGCTTATTTCGGGGTACTTGCCTAGCAACGTGTCTACACGTCACAACCTATAAAAATCGATTATTACCTTCCGTAGAACACATAACATCTCATTGCAAATATTGGTGGGTTAATGATGTTTAGTAAAGCACTATGCTACAAGCCGAGAGGTCCCGGGTTCAAGTCCCGATGAGGTGTTTGGATTTTTTTTCGATTGACCTTATCCTTCCGGCCGCACTATGGCCTTGCGGTCGACTCAGCCTCTAACAGAAATGAGTACCAGGAATTAATTAAATAATTTTCCTGGGGAGTAAAGGGCGGCCGGCGCGTAAGGCTGACAACCTTACCGTCATCTTTGAGCCGATTGTCTAGATAATGTGAGATCCTCAACGTCTCACAATCCTATGGGCCTTCACGGCCTGGTACAAGGATAGCTTTACTTTTTTTTACTTTTAATGATGTTTAGGGAAAACATCATTAAAACCAACGAACTTCACAAGTAAACCACTGAACTGTCTATTTATTCCTTGGGTCTATGTTCTTTTAAGAACCTTGGCCTCATTAATGATAGGTGTATATTCCTCTTTAATATTTGCCCCTTGCTTCCACGTCTTCATCAGCATCTCTCGTAAATCGTTTCCTACATCACCCAGCCAACTCAATAAGGGTCTTCTCACATTCCTTCTACCCCGTGGCTTTCTCTCAAAAGCTGTCTTTACCGCCCTTGTTCTCTTCAATCTAATCATAAACGCTAGTCAGTCAAATTTGTCCTTTTAATATCCGATACTAGGTCAAGGACTTCATATAACTACCTCAGTGTGTGGTTAATTCTAACCCATCAAAACCCCGTTTCTTTTATTGCTTGTGGGGTGGGACTAAGCCCCTTGTACTGCTGCCACTTCTGGCCTATTGTACCAGCCCCAGATGATAGGTAAGTGTGATTGTGGAGGAATTGGGGGAACGAAGATTGGCAGGGGAAACCGAAGTACTTGGAGAAAACCTGCCCCAGGGCCACTTTGTCCACCAGAAATCCCACTTGACAAGACCCGGGATCGAATCGGGGCTGCCGCGGTGCGAACCCAGCGACTAACCGCTTGAGCTATGGCGCGGCCAAAAACCTGGCTTTTTGCTAAAGGTAGATATCAGCAAATAAACTGTACGGACAGGTAGATGTTATTTATTGCCAAAGAAATCGGTACACGCAATTACCACCGCCTATAAAGAAATGAAGAAAGGAATATCCGTCTATGGTTGCGCGACTTTTGGATTACCGTGTATCATAGTCTAGTTAATGAGATTTATTTAGTGCTGATGAACCAATTCCATTCCACTTTCTTCTATCCTGTATCTGCATGGTGCTTTTTATATGTAGTCTATATAACAATACGTATAATGGATATAATCTATCTTTGTAAGTTCAAAGATTAATTGTGTGACTTACATCAATGACTTGCTCCAGAGCTCGTGATCTCCACTTCTGTGGGCGTCATAAAATTCACATAGTAATGGGTGTTTTCCTTTTCATTTGTCTCTAAGTTACGCTGACTAGCATCACGCTTCTGAATTGTTTCTCTCTAAACCACTCTCTCTTTCTTCCACAATAGAAATTAGAATGTAGAACATATATTCTCATGTAAGATTTGAGGCTTTCACGGCGGTGACTATGAAGAAAGCAGTCTTCTGGGATTTGGCACCGTGTATATGTGGTAATAACCGACGTTTCGGAGGAACGTATCGCCTCCATCTTCAGGGTAGAAGAAAAAATATATAAGAAATCTGCAAGCAAAGAGACCGTGAGAACCGGTAAAAGCAGTCTGCAGATTTCTTATATATTTTTTCTTCTACCCCGAAGATGGAGGCGATACGTTCCTCCGAAACGTCGGTTAACACCACATATACACGGTGCCAAATCCCAGAAGACTGCTTTCTTCATATATTCTCATGCCAGTAATTTACAGTTACTAACCTGTAGACACACAATCCTTACTACACGGTCTGCATATTGCAATAAACTATATGCAGACAGGTCAGAGAGTCTTCCAACAGCTCTTCCAAATTTAGCTGAGGTGCACAGAAATATCCCATCGCAAACAATCTTCAAGCATCGTGGATAAATACAGGCCAATTTTATACGGATTCATAAGTAAGAGTTTTAACATTTTGAAACAAACGCTACGAGAAGATAGGTTCCGTGTTGTTTCTTCTTTTTCTAATTCTATATTGTGGTGCTTGCCGATCACAGTGGCCGGCCGGTATAAGGCATCAACCGTCTTCGCCCGCTCAAACAACGTGATCGTGGGCTCGTGTCCCACTTGAGGCATGGGTGTCTGCTTTTATTCTGTTTGTGTTGTCCTGTGTGCAGGTAGCGACCTTGTGACGGGCTGATCCCCCGTCAAGGACACCTACTGACTGTGTAAAAGATCAAGAAACTGAAACAGCGGCCAAGGTCGAAGAAAGGGATGTAGAACCATAGACAGATATCGTAAAGTGAAATCCGTAAAAAACACTCTGTCCAACACACGCTTCGTTCAGATCACTAAATCCAGTCATATCTGGTGTAGCTGACTTATCTTTAAGACAATTTGGTTTCTGCAGTTTAAATACAAAACCTATTTTGTAGTATACACAACAGATCATTCAGTTTTCTCCTCTATTCACTTGTGGGATGTCGTATGAATGAATAGACAACCACTAGTTGAACTGTCCTATAGGATTTATTGCAGCTGCACAGTATACACAGACGGATAACAATAGTGAACTGCTCGAACACTGAACTGGTATTGAAGAACGGTAGAACTAGACTCTAGACTGTCACTGCAAGTCAGTGTATCTTCTTATGTAGCCTGGAGTCGGACATATGGAAAACGGTTACGTAATAGGTGCTGCTATTGCCGGTTACCGTGTTTACTAGTTCCCTAGCAACCGCTGTTTACTTACTTTTGCCTAGCAACCGTTGTTTACTCGTTGTTGCTAAGCAATGACGTTTGCGTTGTCACACTTGCTTGACTGTGGGCAGTTCCCACACACTCACTGACTGACCTCAACGCGCACTCTAAGATGACCCTCAAATCACTCTTAGTGAATTACAGCGCCAAATGTCTTCAAGATAAATCCTCGGCAGGGACCATGCAGAAAACACCTCCTCTATTGTTGTAGAGGCGTGTTTGCCGGCGGTAACAGGCCTCGGAGGCCCATAGGGTTGTGAGATGTTGAGGTTCCCACATTTTCTAGACAATTGGCTCATACATGGCGATAAGGTTGTCAGCCCTATGGGCCGGCCGCCCTTTACCCCCAAGAATATTCCAAGAATATTTCTGATACTCATTTCTGTTAGAGGCTGAGTCGACCCAGGGCCATAGTGCGGCTGGAAGGATTAGGTAAATTGAAAAAAAAAAAATCCAACGACCTCATCGGGATTCGATCCCGCGACCTTCCGGCTTGTAGCCTAGTGCCTCAACCAACTACGCTACCGCCCCCCCCCTTGATGTAGATGGGAATAAGATATTAACATATGTCTGAAAGGAACAGGGTGTGATGTTGTAATCAACTAGTTCAGGATAGTGTAGAGCGAGGGACCCTTGTAAACATGGTGATAAACCTTCGGGGCCCATAAACATACGGCAATTCTTTAGACCTGCTAGGCGACAATAAAGGTCTCAAGAAGGACCACTTGGACTTTATTTCAATTGAACTTTTATATACATATGTTTTAATATAATATTTACATACTTCGCTTTTATATAACCAAACCACCCTTTCTCGAAAATGTAGCCAGTTTATAACAGTCCGATTTTGAGATTCTCCAACTACTGAGTAAATACGGAAATAGACCTTCCTGTAGTAATAAACTTTAAAGGGCGCTACAAATACTGTGTATTTATGAACCTTTACTCTCATATTTAACCGCAAACAGACACAGAGGGCGGTGAACAAGCCAATATAAATTTCGATCCATCTTGTGCCACTCCATTCACTTATCTTCCGGATTGCAGGTAGGTTGTTAAATCAACATAACACGAGACACAAAGTGTTCATACACTCGCGTTAGAAATTCTAACGCAATATCGTTGATGGAAAAGCAGAGGGGACACACGAAGCACAGACACATTCAAAGCCACACACAGAAATGGGACTCAGTAAACAGTCTCACTAAGTTTAAGAGCTTCCATTCTTCTAACACGTAAGCAGACTTGCCTCCGTATCGATCTGTATAAGATGGATATTAGAGAGGTAAACGTTGATGAAGCCACAGTGAGGGAATAGTTTCCTTCAAGATTATATGACATCGCACCCCAGAAGACATCAGCCTTCTTTAAAAATATATTGTTACTCACTTCTTATTCTCTATGTGGCATATTTTAACAATGTATAAAATTAATTTCTGTATCTTTGCCCTGATTTACGTGTCCAGCTTGGGCGTATTTACTTATTCAATTTCAGTTAACTTTTTACAATTTTTTTAACTAAAATGCTGGTTTATGTGATCACCATCCAGTCTGTGCGTAAGTCACCCTTCTTCAATCTTTTAGACAACTGAAGGATTTTCAAGAACTGTGGTATGAACTATTTCATTGAAGGCCACCTCAACTTCCTGCAGTCAGTAATACGGAGAATATACTTACAGACTTGCGAGACAAGAGGGATATTTGTGCTTCTTGACGTAAATGACGCATTGTAACAGTTATTTTTTTATTGCTCGTGGGGTGGGACTAAGTCCCTTGTACTGCGGCCACTTCTGGCCTATCGTACCAGCCCAAGATGATAGGTTAGGGTGATTGTGGAGCAATTGGTGGAATGAAGATAAGCAGGGGAAACCGAAGTACTCGGAGATAACCTGCCCCAGCGCCACTTTGTCCACCACAAATCCCACTTGATCAGACCCGGGACCGAACCCGAGCCGCCACGGTGGGGAAAAAATGGTGAGAGAAACACGTACACCTTTTGTTAAGGTAAATCCTTTTGCAGAATGGAAAACAATACCCTGACGGTTGTGGCACACTTTCTTTAGCATTCAGTGTGATAATGATAAACAATAAATCATTAGAGTTAGTAAAATGAAACTTCATAAAGAGATCGACTTAAACATTTATACAAATTTATACAAAAATACAATTTTGGTTAACAGCTATTAAATAACAACATGCAGATGATGTGAAATTCGGAGGTTATGTAGTCAGAAACTGTAACTGAGACCCTTGTAAGTTCTTGCCACCTTGACAACGATGATATGACAACAGTTAGGATGATGATGATGATGATGATTAGGACGATGATGATGATCATGACGATGATGATAATCTGTATATGACCTATTTGCCACTGAAGTAATAAAATATGTGAACCGATTCCATGACCTCTCTGCTCGCAAGATCAGCATATTAACGGATCAGATGAACTTCATTCTGCTGTTCGATGACAATCTCACATTACATATGTAACATTAACAACACACGATTTGTAGGATGGAGAATCTGTGGAACACGAAAGTAGGTTTCAGTCGTTGTATCACGAAAACCTTTTTCCTTCGTTATATTTTTCCACTGAATGCCCAATTTGTAACAAAATGTGTGGACCTAGAGCAGTGGTCCTCAACCGCTGTGAGACCTCGGCCCGATGAATGCTTTCTTTGTAAGACGAGGTCTCTGTGGTCTAGTGGTCAGAGTTCCTGGCTACAGATCCTGAGGTCCCGGGTTCAATTCCCGGCGCTACCAGATTTTCTGAGAAGTAGTAGGTCTGGAATGGGGTCCATTCAGCCTAGTGAGGATAACTGAGTAGCTACTTGAATGGAAAAGAAGCAGCTTCGGTCTAGAAAACCGAAATTAACGGTCGTGGGGATTCGTTGCGCTGACCACGCGACACCCTCTATCGGCTAAAGTTGGCACTAACAACGCCGACAACATCGCTCGGTCGGTGTAGTTCGCTTGCGGACTAAAGCCACGGAGATTGTTTGTTTTCGAGGGCCCGGTATAATTGATATGAGGGCCCGTTACCGGGCCGCGGCCCGGCATTTGATAAACACTGATCTAAAGAGTGATTCGATTCGCAATAATATATTTCTGTACCCAATAAGTGGTCAATATGATGTGAAAAATACGAAAAACTGCGTTCGGGATATACACGTACTGGACTGGAGTAAGCGCCTACAGTCGCCATATTTTAGAAACCAGTATCAGCGCCAGGGCAATTCATGAGTCGCATTTAACCTCGGGCATACGAGTATACAAGAACTAACAAAAGTTGCTGTGCACGCATCATTTATTTGTAAACATGCCACCTGTGACAATTCTGTTGAAGTTACTTTTCAAGTGTCTTCTTATGTTCAACCCAGTACGCGTGTTTCTTCACGTCAAACCAATTTTGGACAATAACATTATCGTTATTATTAATAAAAAGTTACCCCAAGAGTGGAAAGATACACTCGAATACAAACAACCTTAAAATGCGCCCTTCGTAATTTTTCATACCTCATTAGTTTCAGTGTTTTCCATTTGGGAGTGAAGTGTACTGAACTACAGACATGGCACCGCTGCATAAAAAAATGTCCCTTTATTCTATCAAATATTAATCACATTGAAAAAATGAAATAAAAGTTACAGATCACAATGCGATCTACTTTATTTTATGTCACGTAACAATTCTCTATACGATAGCACTTTCATGAGAAAACTTACTCGTATTAACGAAATAATAAGAATCAAAATTAAACAGACCAGACAACTTCTGGAGTAGACTAGAAAATAACCGAACTTCATCAGCCGTCGAGTATTTTCTAACATTAAATTCATGAAATGGACAGATTCTCTGAGAAGAGCTGCTGTAAATGTAATTCTCTTAGACTTCTAACAAAAAACCACTGTGTGCGAATCTCAGTCGAGACACAAGGGACCCTGACTTACGCTTCTCGTGACTTAGTCTCATAAGACAAACGTCGGGTACTGCCTGGATTATGCCACGACCACTTGTTTCAAATCCTTTTTAATTCATCAGTCATCCTACCATTCGATGCCATGTAGTCCAGATCATCACATCTTTGCAAAGTAATAAAAAATTCCGTGGTTCGCAAGCGAACTATACCGACCGAGCGACCGCCGCTTGTCGGCGAAGTTAGTGCCAACTTTAGGGGATAGAGGGTGTCGGGTGGTCTGCGCAACTGATCCCCACGGCCGTTAATTTAGGTTTTTTAGACCGGAGACGTCATTTCCTTGAAATGGCTCCTCAAATATCCTCACAAGGCTGAGTGGAACCCGTTCCAGACTCACTGCTCCTCAGGAAATCAGGTAGCGCCGGGGATCGAACCCGGGACCTGTGGATATGTAGCCAGGAATGTTACCCACTAGACCACAGACGCAAATTAAAGCACAAAAAAACAGATTACACAATATGCTTTCATTTGAAAAATTTCCAGAATATGTAATGCTTTGGTTGACTCCTACTATAACTCGGGACTTTCGATAAGCGTAACTTACAAATGAAAGCAAATGTAAGTGGCTCAATATGATAGCAACCAATTAAAAACATTTAGGTTAATATGAAAAAACAGTCCAAACAATTACGTGGACAATCGAAACAGAAATTCAGTTCATACGGTATTTTACCGACATGACCTTTAGAAGTTCTCAATGAAATTTGGCATTACAAATAAAAAAAACCTTTAGAAAATTACAAGTGCTGAATACTGAAGGATCCTATCAGCTTGTCCTTAATGCATGTACAACAAACGCGTCCATTTGCAGTATTAGCAGCAGCTCTAACCCTCTGGAATCCCATAATGCACCACTACAAAGGAACGTGATATTAAAGATTATTTTAATATTTCATGACGTACGTGGCACGGGTTCAGAACACGCACTGTGTAGCATGGTAAAGGGAGAACTGTCCGTGCGACTGCACGCGAACGATGAAGGCGGGCAGAGGAACGGGAGATCAAGTCCCGTGCAATGTAGACCTCGACATCACAGGCATCCTCCGCTCTTAGGGTCTAATTGGCTCCTGGAGAGACGTCTTCAGTCGAACCCATATTTTCCATAAGCGTAATGTTATAAACTGCAGTTCCTTTCCCGGGGACCCATTTCATGCCATAAAATCGCTACAATCGACCAAGAAAATGATGTAAAACTAAGTAAAACGCTAATTACGTGCCACAGACATTCACTACTAAATTAAAATGCACACTGAATACAAATTAAATAAATACAATACATTTTAAAAATTAATATCACGTTAGTTCAATTCTTTCCTGGTACATAATTTGTAGTATGTAGGGAGACCGGGACCCGATCACAGTGGCCGCGCGGTCTACGGCATGAACTGTCTTCACCCGCTCGGACGCTGGGATCGTGGGTTCGAATTCCACTCGAAGCATGGATATCTGTCTACGTTTACTCTGTGTTTATGCTGTTTTGTGTGGGGGTAGAGGCCTTGCGATGGGCTGATCCCCCGCCCAAGGAGTCCTACCGTCTGTGTAAAAAATGAAGAAACTGAAAAACGGTGGAGGTCCAACAAAGGGGAGATAGATATAGATAGATAGATAGATAGATAGATAGATAGATAGATAGATAGATAGATAGACAGATAGATAGATAGATAGATAGATAGGGAGAGAGGGTTAGTGGAGAAAAGCAGGAAGAGTAATATCACTGTTCCTGCTGAGAATCGAACTCCGGTAGTTCGGACAGTAGGCAGTAACAATCTAATATATTCGGAGATTTTTCTTTCATAAAACGTTCTTAATTTCTATACCACATGGGCAGAAACCACTACATTTTTCTGATACATCTTATACTAACCTATTCAAAATATGAGGAAATGATACTGTAAGATTTGCCACCTTCGTATGAAACAAGGGTAAGGAACTGCTGAGGAGAATATCTGGATATGGGGAACAAGATTAGGCATTTACAGTGAACGGCTTCGTATTTTGAACTCTTCGCCAAATGTTATTATATTAATTATCTATTAATTATTTTGTGTATTTCTATGCACTCGTGCTAACTTTGTAATTGGCCACTGTGCTCTTAAGATTGCACGTAAATAAACCAGAATGTTATTATTATTATTATTATTATTATTATTATTATTATTATTACGGCAATTAAATTATGGCGAACATGACGAGCGGGACGTAGCAAGCATGGAAAATGTGAGACAGGCATATGAAAGCCTTAAGACAAGAAATTATTTGAAAGACATATGCGTTAATGGAAGGAAAATATGAAAAAGGATCTTTAAAGCAAACAGATCGTGTTAAGTGTGCACTGGTTTCAACTGGCTTAAGACAGGGTGGAATGCCAGGGTTTTTGCGAATACGGTTACAGACCTTAGGATCATAAAAGAATGGGTCATTTTCTGATACTACGAACTTCTCAAGCAAGAGTCTGCGCCACGAAGTTACTTAGGCCTACACCCAATTCAGGCGGTAATTTTAGAACACCGACATTTCGGCCCAGAAAGCAGTTTATTCTGCAAGCCTCCACTTTCGCAGTTCCTAGGAGCTGTAACTTGGCACCGGAAAGTGTCTCGTCTATTAAAACACTGTTATTTCCTTTCTGATAACGAGAAGGTTCTGCTGACGCTGCGCTCACACCTGTTACTGACATCAAAATAAAGCGGACGTCACTCACGTGGAAGTCACAACACATGCTCGACATGTGTCCTGTACACACCAGAGAAATAGCGAGCGATGTCTTGATTCGGTCCGAAGGAATATCTGCCTAAAAGCTACGCAACTTCGTACTTCTGTCTTCTCTGTGAGCAAGTGTCGTTAACAGAACCGCAATACTCTTAATTGGGAGAAGAAACGAGAGTCAAGACTAAAAAGAGAAAATAGAATAAAGAGCAATAAAACAGTATGCAGAAAATGAGAATGAAAAGAATCGTAGAGAAGGAAGAATAAACTGATCTAAATAGTAAAGATAAATAAGGAAGACACTAAAAAGACAACAAAAATCATAAAACAGAAAAAAATACTGTGGAATAAAATAATACAGAGAAACGATAAAGGAAAAATTAAAAATAAAATTCATTCATTCATCAGTAATCTGTCAGACGACGGGTCCACAGTCTCTTCCAAAACAGTTCCTCCACTTAAAGTGATCTTCTGTTTTTGGAAAGAGACTATCCAGGAAAAGTGATAATGTGGTAGTTTTTCCATTTGCTTTCCACATCGCAGTACAACAGCCGTTCAAACCACTCTGGTCACGCCTGTTGCTATACGAACTTGAACCAACTCGAGCATCATTTGCTCTGTGCTTCAAGTCGCTACCGATGACGCTGCTTCAGGCATCAGTTTTTGGTTTTTGGTCTCTCTTCGTCTGATGCCTACCCTTTGACCTGTCCAGCAAGGGAGGCCCTGCCAGTAGCTACGCTATCACTGGTATAGCTCTCAGGGTCCTTGGCATACTCAAACCCCCTCACCACGATAAGGTGGAGACACCAACGAGGGGGAAAAATAAAATACATAATAGAAAATACAAAACATGAGGAATATAAAGAAATTAAATAAAACATCAAAGAAAAATAAGAAACAATAAAAATAAAAAGGAACAGAAAGAACAGAATAAAATAAAATAGTAAACAGGAACAAGAAAGAAATTAAAAAAATTAAAACAGGCAAGAAAAGAATAAAATATAATACAATAAAAATTAGAAGGACAAGGAAGAAATTACAACAAAAGGAAAGGAAAAATAATGGAAATAGAAACAGAAAGAAGACTTTGATTGGGGTCATGAACTTTTACGAGATCGAAATGCGGAAAACAGTGTTTACATGAGGTTCCAAGGGGGCCAAAATTTGTCACGTGATCTCCTGGTGCTGTCATTATCCGCAGCTAGCGCCACGCTCCTGTCTTTACAAGGATACAAACTGCAGGTTGTGTACGTGCGGAAACCCAGATGATATGCTGAGCTGAATGCTTCAGCATTAACTTCGCATTAACTTAACCCATACTATGAGAACCGGTTACTCAACAGAGCAAAATCTGCCTTCACTAATGTGAATATCGTAAAACAGCGGTATAGTGATCGATCAGGGGTGGTATTAGAACCCTCGAACACCAGACTGATGGGTCCTAATCCTCTGGACGTATGAATATATGCCTGTGTTTATATATCCCCAAACAGGACTTAACATAGACTCATCTCCCATCTGCCGAGTCCCACAGTCAACAAGCACGTATAACCGTAGAGGTCACTCGGGCACATTCTGATGATTTCTGATACAGCAGGGCGAAGAAAGCTGGCTCAGGCGGTATTGCTTGTGATTTGTATTTGGAGGTGACAGCCTTGAATCCAGGCCGAGACACCAACAATCCTAGCAGACGATTTTCAGTTTTCTTCAGTCTCTCCAAACTGTCAAGTGGCCGGGGTTCCGTGACTAATAATAACGGGTTTAGGAATGGATGATTTGATTTATTACCACCTTCTTGTACGATCACTTGTACTTATAAACAATACAGTTCCATCCCTAATTTACACAATTTACAGTTCACCGTTACGCACGCACTAGGATTCCCAATCTTCACTAGTCGTATCCTGGTAACGGAATTAAAACAGTCTCACTGTTACTAAATATATTGTACACCTTCAATTCTCATTCTTGTACTCTCTGTTGTACTCCTTGTACTCTTCTGTACTCATACAGCTACTAGCTTCGGAATTCCACTCTCTTATATTTCCTCGGCACGGACCATGCAGCACAGAAAACACAGACCATCTGCTGTTGTAGAGGCGTGTTGCCACACAGTTTTCAGCAATCTCGGCGCTGACCACACAGAAAACACCTTGCATTCTTGTCGCTTATTTTTACAGCCGCGCGTTTATCGTTCCGAAATCCAGCAACAGATATCCTTCTATTGTTTAGAGCGTAACTTCGGGAATGTTTTTGCCAAGTCGTTGCCTAGAAACGGTCGATACGTCACAATATGAATCCCGGAATGGCCCCTTGAAATAACATTCATTCATTTTCATTCATCATTCATTAATCATCCAACAATTCACGCTGAACTACTAAGAGAGACCTTCAGTAAACCATAAAAATGTCGCAATACGGATTATCAACTGGCTCTGTTGCAGTGACAAAATTTGCATGCAAAAATATAGTACTCAAATTTGGAATTTATCTTTTCACGTCTGTTCGACGCCCTTTCATACATTATTATGTTCTAGTAGTGGGTTACGACTGAATCCTTCGGTAAATGGCCCATTGTACCAGCGACTGATGTTAAACGAATACAGAGAGTTGGTGCAATAATGATGGTCGCATAGGAAAATAAAAGCGATCGGAGATAAACCTGCCGCAGTGCCATTTTGTCCACCACAAACTAGCCTTTGGCGTCAGTGCTAAATAATCCATTTGCTAGCCTCGTGGATTCGTCCTACAGATCGTGTGATCCCTAATAAATGCTTTCCTTTAAATTCATGAGTAAAGAGCAATCCATACGTTCAGTTAACGGTTGCAGCGACGCCAACGCAGTGGTGGTTGACAGGAGCATTCGATACTCATGAATAAAAGAACCGTCACTTGCGAACAGTTCTAACGGACCTAACTTTCGGTATGCTGTATCGATCAAATATACCATACAGTTACTAATCCACGTGAGAAAGAGAAATGCATGTGTCCCGAAATACCACAATGTGCTCACACGACGGTAAAAGTAAAGTAAAATTGTTCCTGTGCTTAACTAATTAAGCACTACTCCATGAAGTCGTATGGGGAGTGGGTGTACAGATACACATTTTCTTGACCTCGGCACTAGTAGAGGTGAGTGGTTACCTTCACGCCCCAACCGCTTTACCCCGGGGGAAAAGGGCCCCGGAACCCACTGGATAGGAGGTTTGGTGACCCCCAGAGCCAGTCTGGACGACGTAGGGAAAATTCTTGACCTCACCGGGACTCGAAATCCAACCCCTCCGTCGTCCAGCCCGTAGCTAGTCGGTGACTACGCTATCCCAGCTCATGTTCACACGATGAACGAAACATAAATATCGTAAAAAACAGAGTGAAATACAATTAGAAGCTGGTAAGGAGGAATGCGGAGAAATTAATACAATGAAAACTAAGCTTGTACGAGTAGTAATGTCTACATGACGGAACGTACGATGAAATTATGGGCATATTATTTAACTAATGAATCATTCATAAATGAGGCGCCGTTAAAATATCTGGGGACAATGGCAGAATAACGAATCAAAAATATAGTACATTAACAGGGAAGTTAAGAACATGTTAAAATACGGCAATGTTTGATAGTTTTCAGTTCTCTCCATCTGTTATGTAAAAAACTAAGAATCTACATAGAGTCAAGGAGGTTCCGGACACAGAGTGTTGAAGAAAGGGTGTAAGAGTTAAAAACAGTAAGGAGAAAACCACATAATGAAAATACTCTATGGAGATGAGTCCTTTTTTTATGAAGAAATCAGTTTCTCAGATGTTGAAATACCCAACAATCTTATGGATCTCAAAAGTTCATCACCGTGTTCACAAGAGCCTGCCACTGAGCCAAATACATCAGGTCCATATCACAGCATCCTACTTAAGATCCACTGAAATGTTATCCTGCCACCTACTCCTTGGTCTTCCTATTTGCCCTCCTTCTGGCTTCCTCACATGCACTCATCTTCTCCCCCCTGCTTCATACATCCCCTCCCCATCCGATATTCCTTGGCTTGCTCATTCTAATTATATCTGGTGACGAGTACAAGTTATGAAACTCCTTATGATGTAATTTTCTCCAACCTTCTACTATTTCATCCCTCTTCGGTGTAAATATTCTTCTCAGTACCCTCATACCCTCAGCCTATGTTCTTCCCTTAATGTAAGAGACCAAGTTTCACAGCATTTCATCACACAACTAGCACCTTCATGATTTGTTCTCTTCGCAGTACATTGCATAGACAGACAAATCATGCAAGATAAGATGAGGTGGACACGTAGAATCCAAAGAGTAAATGAGGACTACATACAAAACTTTGGTCGGAAACCACATACGAAGAGGTCACATGGAAGAGCTAACGAATACTTAAATACTTTATTCGGTCATTTACAATTTATACCTTTGCGCGCTACAGAGAAGACCTAACGTAAATGGAAAAACTTTGGTTTGATTGCGTGTACTGGACTAAACCAGATAGCGTTAGGGCCAAATAGTGGTCTTTTGTGAACACGGTATGTTCCGAAAAAGACTGAAAGAGCCCATACACGTACGAGTCTAGCTAGCGAGTCCCACTCGGCTCGGGTTCCAATGAGCCAAACTCGTCCGTGTGTGGGTCGCATAGTTGGGAATCAGCTCATGCGTTTGTGGTGAAATTAATCCGAGCCCGGCTCCCGAGTCAAGCTTGCCGAGCCGGAATCGCGAGCCAGACTCGTACGTGTATGGGCCCCTTGAGAATGTCTTTACCAGGAGAATGACTGACAGCTTCTCAAGAAGAATTCTGCACCATGGAGTGAGCGTGTAATCTAATATGGAATAAAACTTTCTACTCCGACGGATTTGACCCGTGGTCAAACATTCGCCTCTCCGGAGCTTGACAGCGCTACAAGCACTTTATGTGCTTAGCTTAATGTCACAGGAATTTATTGAGAAGTCGTTTAAGAGGGTTGTAAATGGCTCCGAGACGTAAACAGTGGCTGTGTTGCAACTGAAACGTGTCTTATCCTGTTTGTACTCCTACTTACCTGCAAAGAAAAACCTCTTCGGGATAGTTATGGATCTCTTTATTGTTTATTTAAAGACGCTTTCTCAGCTGTACAGGTTATATAATGTTGCGCTGGAAGATGAGTGTGAAAACACAAAGAGGGGAAACACTTGCTAGCAAGCCATTGTCTGGCAATGGTCTACTCCGGCTTTCAGGCGTCATGTAACGCTGTATTTTCAAGAAATCACGCTTTCTTAACCATTAAACATGCTACAAAAACAAAATCTTGAAATTAAGTTTAATTAACATAATTTCTGTCAGTAAAATTAACATCGGAGAAGTTCATGGAGGTAGGCCTAGGCCCACTTGGGCTGTAGTGCCAAGGCAAAAGAAAATAACATGCTCTCATTATGTGACATGACAGACGCCTAGCCGATACCCGATTTCTGCCTACATACCTTTCTGGTGTTACCGCATGGGTGTACAGGACTAGCAGTGACTCCCTCTAAGTTGGACACTTTCCCAACGATACATATATACGGCATTCTTGACGTAGTCCTACAATAAGAAGTCAGAGCCACCAAATGTGGTGATGTTACAAGCCAAGTTATCGGACCTCTCTTTTATTATTATTAACATTATGCTTAGTAGGGTGAGACTGGGTCCACTTGGTACTGCGGCCACTGTTGGCCTATTGTACCAGACGATAGATCTGGTGATTGTGGAGCAATTGGGGGAATGAAGATTAGCGGGGGAAACCTAAGTACTGGGAGAAAATCTGGCCCACCACCACTTTGTCTACTACAAATCCCACATGACACGACACGGGCTCGAACCCGTGCTGCCGTGGTGGGAAGCCAGCGACTAACCGTCTGAGCTATGGTACGGCCACTAATCGGACTTAGCGTCCACATTCAACGTTCAGGAAATCTGTCATTTCATGGGTCACGAACACTGCTAACAGTATAATGAGGCGGCGCTCCATCTTACTTGATTACAAGTATTTAAACATCTTCGTCCAAGTGCGTCAAGACGTAGTTAAATGTTTACTGTGATAGTGGTCGCAACAAGGAACAAGATTACAGAGGTACACTGTGTACACTGCAGAGGCGCGTTCCGCAGAGGGAATTAGAAGTGACATGCTAACATCCATGGTCTTCAAATTACTTTGGAGAAGATACTGTGAGAAAGAGAAGTGATATTCTGTTATTCAGGAGGTGCCCTATTTACAGAAACTGAATAACTGAGATTACGTTGCACGCTTCCCTTCTAAAGAGACAATTATTAAAATTCGACATAACTACTATTCACTGTCAGCTGTTGCCCCCCCCTTTTATTATTGGCAAGAAGTCAAATCTACATATTGAATAAATAAAAAATCAACATCAAGGCTTCACCCTTCACTGCTATTTACACAAACTAGTCAAAGTCAAAATTACGTTACGACAAACGGTCAGTTGGCCAGTCTGTCTTCGAATAAAGCACCATCTGAGGCTTACGACCACATTTTTATTACTGTCAGACAGTTGCGGGTTTGCTGTCGTGGGGTGCTATCTCTGACGAGAGGGTGGGTCTACCGTTTACAATTGCTGCTAGTCCTCGCCAGCGCAGACATTCGTGGGTCAGAGTCCTGCGGGCTTCGTGACCGTAATTTACGATCTCAGATTCCAGATTCCCCAACCTGGAGAGCCAGGTCCCCGTATTTATATCCTCCAGGAACAGGGTGGCATAGTAATGCCCCCAGGCACTGGGCTTCCTTGTCGTCGCTTCATACGACTCGCAGGGCTACAGTGGAGGTATTGGAACCCGCCTCCACACGGGATACACCCTACACAAACTAAAAGAAAATTGTTTAATATATTGTGACGAATATGACCGTTGCTTCGGTAAACACCGTCTGAAAGCCGGAAGAGTGGAGCCGGATCGAATGTCAATTGCTGAACAACGGCTAGGTAGTTACGTTCCCCCTGCAACGCATGGCAACTAACGAGTCGTTGGTATGTAGCAAATCGCTAAACACAGTTTCCACTGCAACGGATAACAGAATGACAGAGGAAAGGTTTGGAATGGTGACCTATATTTGGGCCGCTTATAAAGTTATAAAAGAGACGTAATACAGGAGTTCAATGAGTTCGGTGTGTGAGCAGTGATTCCTCAATCGTCACAATGGAAGAGAAGACGCTCGTGGTTCAGTAAGGAATGAAGCGAGTCGTAGAGAGTCATTGATTGCGAGCTGACATAATTGATTTTAATTGTAAAGAAGTGCCAATAAATCCGGGCATCGAATCCAGAGCCCATTATTATTAGTCACGTAGACCTGGATACGTGACAGTATACTTCAAACTGTATTATAATACAGCGATACGTTACAGGACTAAAATAAATCTGATTCAAACTAAACAAGTCACTTCCTCGTTATTTCTTAGCATACTCTCAAAGAACAGGCCGTTATGATTTGATGTATATGAAGACAAAAGAACTGGGATGGAAAGAGAACCATGGGATTCAAAATGTTGGCATCGAAGACTCCCAGGGGAATAGAATAGTAGATCAGAGGCAAGTGTTGAAAATTTGGGAAAATTATATTTCAGAACTATATGATCGGCCTAATCGGCCAGAAACCTTAGAAGTTGAACCGGAAGAAGAAGTAGATACAGACGAGAAAGGACCATATATTTTACAAAGTGAGGTGGAAAAAGCTATCAAGGAAATGAGGAAGGGAAAGGCTACAGGAGATGATGATGTACCTGGAGATGTGCTCAAGTTACTGGGAGAAGGTGGTTTGAAAACACTGACAAAACTAATGAACACCATATATGAAAGTGGAGAGTGGCCCAAGGACTTTACAGAAGTTACAATGATTGCCTTAAAGAAAAAGACAAAAGCTACAAAATGCAGCGACCATCGCACAATAAGTCTTATTGCACATACAGCAAAGATAATAGCAAAGATACTTAAAAGAAGAATTGAAAGGAAAATAGAGGATGTACTTGGAGAAGATCAGTTTGGATTTAGAAGAGGAAAAGGAACCAGGGATGCAATTGGGATGATGAGAATTATAGCGGAACGAACTTTGGAGATAGATGAAGAACTGTGTGTTTGCTTCATAGACTGGCAGAAGGCATTTGACCGGGTAAACTGGACCAAATTAATGCAGATCCTGAAAGAAACAGGTATCGATTGGCATGAAAGAAGATTGATTAGCAAATTGTACATGGATCAGAAAGTTAGAGTACGACTGGACAGGGGGGAGACAGGAAGTGTGCAGATTGGAAGAGGAGTTCGACAAGGATGCTGTTTATCACCAATTCTGTTCAACTTGTACAGCGAATGCCTTACCAAGGAAGCTCTGGATGGGCTCGGTGACTTCAAAGTAGGAGGGCAAATTATTCAAACTGTGAAATATGCAGATGACCTTGTGTTAATGGCTAAGGAAGAAACTGTGCTACAGGGCATGATTGATAGACTAATTGAAATTGGAAGGTGCTATGGCATGGAAATGAATGTGGAGAAAACAAAAGTAATGAAAATTTCGAGACAACCAACCCCAGTCACAATAAAGATAGACCAAAAACAAGTGGAGAATGTGAAATGTTTTAAATATTTGGGTAGCTTGTTAACAGATGATGGAAGGTGTACTTGTGAAATTAAATCCAGGATTGCCATGGCAAAAGCTGCATTTAGCAAGAAGAAGAATCTTTTTACCAGCAAATTGGACTTAAATTTGAGGAAGAAACTAGTGAAATGCTACATTTGGAGCATAGCTCTGTATGGGGCTGAAACATGGACACTTAGGGCAGTAGATCAGAAACATCTGGAAAGTTTCGAAATGTGGTGTTGGAGAAGAATGGAGAAGATCAGTTGGACCGATTATGTGAGAAATGAAGAAGTGTTAATTAGAGTCAGTGAGCAGAGGAATATCCTACATGAAATAAGAAAACGGAAGGCTAATTGGATTGGTCATGTTTTACGCAGAAACTGCCTTCTAAAAGAAGCTATCGAAGGAAAGATAGATGGGCGGATAGAAGTGACAAGAAGACGAGGAAGAAGACGTAAGAAGATGCTGGATGACCTTGGGGACAGAAGAGGATACTGTCATTTGAAGGAGAAAGCTCTAGATCGCATTAAGTGGAGGAATTGTTTTGAAAGAGACTGTGGACCTGTCGTATTGACAGATTACTGATGATGATGATGACTCTCCTTATTTAAAAAAAATAAAAAGTATGCTTATGAGATCACCCTGCTGTCTACGATTGTCTGTGTGTCCGTATGCGCATCCCCCCACTAGTAGCCTCTGAATGCTTGCACCGAACTTCATGACACTTGGCATCTATATCATGCTACCTGACACGATTGTCTCTGTGTCCGTATGCGCATCCCCCCACTAGTTATTCAGGCTGCGCCATAGCTCAAGCGGTTAGTCAGTGGCTTCCCACCGCGGTGGCCCGGGTTCGATCCCGGGGTCTGGTCAAGTGGGATTTGTGGTGGACAAAGTGGCGTTGGGGCAGGTTTTCTCCGAGTACTTCGGTTTC
>NW_019729219.1:547778-583353 GCF_002891405.2 Cryptotermes secundus
GTGGTGGTGGGTGGTGGTGGTAGTAGTAGTAGTAGTAGTAGTAGTAGTAGTAGTAGTAGTAGTAGTAATAGTGACGGTAGCGGGGCTGGTGGTTTTAGTAGCAGCAGCAACAGCCTGTGAACGGCTCTTACGGCTAAAGACAACATTATTGAAATTGGTTCACCGTATTAGCCACAAAAAGTGTGCAGCCTACTTCAAATCAGTACGTCTAATCGGATCGGTTACAAAAGGGTACATGTTCAATGACTGAAAAGCGAACATCATCCCACTTTCCAATTAAGAGACTGAACTGTAAACAAAGTTTATTTACGTATGTTGGAGGCGGCCATTTGTTGGTAAACTTTGCAGGCAGCGTTACGAAGAAAGGAAATGCGGCTTTCGAGAACAAGTCGCAGTCAATTTGTATCAGGAGCTGTGTAAATATATCCCTAGGCCAAGTTTATTAATATCCATAACATTTCTAAATTCCTCCCCAGACACATTCAGTCTCTGCCCCTTCATTTTATAAATTTGCATGCTAACATGCAAAGTCTATTTACGGCTAATGTAATTCTCTTGCGTCATTTTCTTTCATTAATGTAGAACTTGATTGTGGTGTTTCGAAAGTAAACACTAAGCTTAAATTTCGAATAATAACTATTAAAAGTGACCTCGAGAAGAGTGAGAATGGAAGAAGTAAAGAAACAAGCAGAATGAAGAAGAGATAAAGACGAAGATTTTAAAGAAAAAAGATAGTCTTCTAATAATTCAAAGGACTGGATATCGTTAGTGGTTGTAAGAAGGGTGTGTAGACGACTAAGCGAGGAGAGTATGAGAACGAACCAGCAAAACTAGCACAATAAACAGCTCCCTGAAACAGCGTGGGAGTTTCGAAGGTGAAGGCCACATGTACAGGTTAGGTTGTGGCAGTCACGCGACCAAATTCACTGTTTAACAGAAAGTATCGCTTATCTTCTATTGTTCGAGAAGCAACATCGCAGCCATAAATCAAAACATTTTATTATATAACGCTCATTAACACACGTAGCACCATAATATAAATTATACACCAATTACGACTGCTTGCAAAATTCACATGACGGTCTTTAATGAAGTGACCTATAAAGCATCAAGTTCTGCATTATACTGAGCACAGTATGCAAGACGGCAAAGGCAGGAGGTACTTGTTTGACATCTGGTTCATACATTACCTTACAATCCAAGACTACGAGTCCAGGGCAAATTTTCCAGCGTCAAAAGAAGGTAGGTATGCAAACTAAACGAAACCGCCACACGTAAACAAGTAAAACACGCTCGTCTTGACAGGAGGCAGCCTGTCTATTCCACTACAAGCATTAAACTCACTCAGTCTCTCTCTCTGTCTGCAGAACAGCAATCTGTTGCGCTACATACTGACTGCGAGACAGAAGCGAGGCGAGATGAGATGGCACAGAGCTGCAACTGACATCTAGTGGTAGCTAGGTACAATTCATTGCATGTTAGTCGGTGGATTGATTGATACAGCAGCGAACAAATTGTGGTAGTTTGTACAGGTAATATTGTCCCTGTCCACTATTGTATAAAGACATATGAGGAAGTAGATGCATAGCTCCACCTTTCTTGACCTCGGCACTATATAGTGGTGAGTGGTCAGCTTCACGCACCTGCCTCTCCCCGCCCCGGGGTGAAAGAGCCGCCGGTACCTATTGAATGGGAGGCTGGGAGGACACCACAGTCGGTCTGGACACTGTGAAGAAGAGAAAAATCTTGCACTACCAGAAGTCGAACACCAGCCGTGCAGTCCGTACGCCATCGCTGTACCGACTGAGCGATTCCGACTCTAATTGTGACAGTTTATATGTAATTCAGCTGCAGAGAGGAAGTTCATAGAAAGCGGACGTTCACCTGCACTAATCAGGAAAGCTATATGAGTGTCTTCTGCAGTATTTAACGGCGCGTTTTCAACCGTATAATTGTCATAGCACGATCACAGAAGCCGTGTATTCAAAAAGTTCTTACTATTTTCGGCCGCTAGCAATGCTGGGGCTGTAGGTTTAAATGAAAGGGGGTACGCGATCGCTTAGTTGGTTGAGGCACTACGCTACAAGCCGGAAGGTCGCGGGTTCGAATCCCGATGAGGTGGGTTATTTTCAATTGGCCTAACCCTTCCAGCCGCGCTATGGCCCTGGGGTAGACTCAGCCTCTACTAAAATGAGTACCAGGAATCTTCCTCGGTGCTAAAGGGCGGCCTGCACGTAAGGCTGACAACCTTACAGCCATCTGTGAAACAACTGTGTAGAGAAAATGTGGAAGCCTCGACGTCTCACAACCTTGTGGGCTTTCAAGGCCTGTCACAAGAATTGGTTTACCATTTACCTTTTACCTAGGTTCTTATATCACGCCGAACGTGGGTATATGCTTGCGTTTTTCTTTCTTGTGTTTTTGTTGTGCTGTGTAGGTAGTGGCCTTTCGAGGGAACGATCACCCGGCGAAGGAGTCCTATCAAACATCCACGAGATTTATAATTTCATCAACATGTTCCTAATCCATGACGGCCGAAGAACAAAAAGAATATATTTCATAACTCAAAATGGTAGGTTGTAAACAATGGATTAATGACAGTGAAGTAAGGGATCACCGCCTGTTGTTACTGTCGCATCATCTGTCTAGAAACACTGAACATCTACGTCGGACAGCCCTGCATTCAAAACTGGGACTTCCTGAAGGAGGAACAGCGCTAACCACAGCTTGATTGCGACGTTCGGTGAACATTGCATGCCAGGATACCCGGTACCACACCTGAGATTCAAACAAAGTCGAGTCTGAAGCGTTACATCTTGTACTAAACTGTTTATTCAGAGAGGCTGCAAGAGACTATTAAAGCTTTCATTTATTTATCTTTGGTATAACTGACGTCATTGCCACAACCTCAGACTATACAGTGTCCCAGGAGGAGAGATCAATATTCTGGGAATTCATAATATCGGTCGTTCTAGGCAAAAAATGTTATATGTACGAATACATGTGGGGGCACGTGGTAGCGTAGTTGGTTGAGGCACTATGCTACAAGCCGGAAGGTCGCTGTTTCGAGTCCGTCATTTGTATTTTTTAATTTATCTAATACTTCCAGCCCCACTAGGGACCTGGGGTCGACTCAGCCTCTGACAGAAATGAGTACCAGGAAGGTTCCTGGGGGCAGGTAAAGGACGGCGGACGCGTAAGGCTGATAAACTTACCGCCATCTGTGAACCAACTGTCTAGAAGATGTGGGAGTCTCAACTTCTCCCATCCCCATGTACCGTCATGGCCTGTTACAGGATTCCTTTACCTACTTTTATATACACAGATATCCTATTTCGAACGGTTTCCGAGATAGAGCTATTTCAGTGTACAGTTCCAAAGATGTTGATAAGAAATAGATATTACTTACTGTTTCTAATACCGGTATTTATTGTTCAAGTGACAAAATTTGGTACAGTTTACCTAGTATAATGCATTTTCGAAGATTCCTCAGTCAACATCAATGAACTTTGCAACTCGTGTGAGGTCACGGCGTGCTGCTCGTCTGTTCAGTGTGCAGTGAACTGCAGAGTGAAACCGGTCGGAACGAGAGACATGTACATATACTATTTTTTACTTAGAATAACCGATACTATGACCTCCCAGAATATCGATCTTTCCTCCCGGATCACTCTGTATAGCGTCGAAACCAGATGAACTGAAAACTAGTCTTGGACTGCCATCAATCCCTCTTGAAGCAGGCTAACATAACAGACTTCAACTGACATGGGTGCCGGTGCAAGAAGGTATTGAAGGTAATGAAAACGTAGATCAACTGGCAAAATTGGGAGCTAGGACCTGAACCAGCTTGCGGCATCTCAGCAGGAATTGTCAAGAAAGACGTCAGGGGCTGGAAATGAGACGTCAAAAATATTTGGAATTCTTAGCAGCACTCAAACAGGCAAAGGGATTCATGCAGTTAGATAGAAGAACCAAGCAATTGCTAAAACTGAACAGCAACCAGTTGCGGTGGGACGACAGGACTACTCACAGGACACTATCAACTGAAATGACACTACTTCAAAGTGGGATTGATAGACATTCCCACAAGCAAAGTGTGCATATGAAAGTTGGATCAGCCAACGCATCATATGTGAGTGTAATGCTACAGTTTACCTAAGATTTCGGTAAGTGGGCCATTGCTTTACGGAGCCACGTGAATGCCAAGATGCCCCTGTAGTTTTAGTTAGTTTCCTAGTTTCTTGGGTTGGGGTGAGACTGAGTCCACTTGGTACGTCGGCCACTATTTGGCCTATTGTACCAGCCCCGGATGATAGATGATGAGTGTGGAGAAGTTGGTGGAATGAAAGTTGACAGAGGAAACTGAAGTACTTTGTCCACCACAAATCCCATATGATTTGACCTGGGTTCGAACCCGATCCGTTGCGGTGGGAAGTCGACAACTAACCGTCTGAGCTATGGCACTGCCCCAGACGCCCCTGTAAGTACGATATTACATTTCGAATTGATTATAAAACTGTCGAATGCTTGAAACAAAGGAGAATGCATAATACGTACAGATGATTGAAGGTCGCGTTACAAGGGCCGGTCTAGGCCTTCTCCTTATGCATTCATTCATATAGCGTGGAATAGTAGAATGAGTAAGATCTAAAAGTTTGTGATGATGGTAAATTGTTAAAATTAATATGTTGCTGGACATTATCCATCATCCTGTCTGTTCTTAAAAAACCGTCTAGTTTCTATTAAAAACACAACGTTTCGGGAACTGGAATCTGTCTCCGTCTTCAGGTAAAACCTACTCAGTTGGGTCCAATAGATAGAGCTAGCCCCTATCTCCGGACCGGATTCCAGTTCCCGAAACGTTGTGTTTTTAATAGAAACTAGACGGTTTTTTAAGAACAGACAGGATGATGGATAATGTCCAGCAACATATTAATTGTAGTAGAATGAGTAATGAATTTAAAGGTCCGTGGAAGAAATGCTTGTGACTTAATTTTCTGCACTATCCTGACATTTACCTGGATGAAGTAGGAAAACTGTAAAATATAACTCAGTCAGGAAATTGAAATAAGTAGGTGCACCGACCTAAATTTGAAACGAACATTTTACGAGCGATGTGCCCATGAGGCACATACCTCAATTGGATTTATTGTAACTAAACTCGGATTATAAAAGGGGTAATATATTTATACTAACTTACATATTCATTTCATTTGTTCTGACTGAGAGAAGCGAGTCTCGGTACTAGTAACATGTAATAAGTTTGTGGTAGAATAATTTTACGGCCAGCGGCCCCAGGCACGTGGTCATTACTAGTAAACAAACAAATTCATTTGAAACTTTAGAAATATAAATTACTTTCACATTACATAATACTGCCTTTCAACACTTCTCGTTGATTACTTGCAACGGACGCTGTGACGTTGCATAGCTCTCAACTGTCAATTTCGTCTTCCGTGACGCTTTCCAGCCAGATAAGGGCTTGGAAGTGTTTGACGTGTGGTGATAGCGCAGGCGGAAGAGAAGCAGCGTCATGCTAGAGAGACATCAGGCCTATACAAACTCTGCTTCTACTGATAACAAGTGCGGAGCTGAAATTCACGCCTGAAAGAACGTAGGTTGCACCAAAACGAGGTTAAATTAGACAAGTCGAGACGACAAAACAACTATGAAAGTTAAATCAAACACGCCGGAATACATTATTTAAGAACTTAGAAAGGACCTCATCTCAAAACATGAGACTGAAGAAAATTATTTTTTTCAGCGCGCACTTCGACGGAAGTGCGCACGACCTTCTTCTCATTAAGCAGGGCAAAACCAGAAGGCATAGTTCACGTCACGGATGCGCTGTCTAGAGAACGGTCACTATTGAAGATACTTATATCAATAAATTTTATTGGCATTTAGGACATTTCCCACCTACTTAAGTTCTTTCAGACACAGAATTTACAAAAGTGAAACTGTTTCCTTCATTAGGTCTGGGGGGGGGATGTTCCTACTCCGTTTGGCTTATTAGAAAAAGCTCAAATCGATAAATGGACACGAAAATAAGTTTTTAGCAGAGTACGTAAGGTAATCGCCCGAAATCGCCAACTATTGTTATAAGTAACATTAATTAAGAGTGATTAACATGTGTTTGCACATGCTGGGAATAATCCTATTCATGCACGATTGTGGGCGACTTAGGCCAGTTCTTGCTGGGAGGCCCTGAAATGTTGGTCGTCTTTCTTAGAATTTTTGTGAAGTTTCAAGACATCACCTTATCTTTCAGAGCTTGAGATTTGACAGGTGCGTAGTAGTAGTGCGTGGAGGAGTAGTTTCTTGAACCGACTTTTCGGGATTATCCATCAAGGGCCTGTCTGTCGTGCCGTTGTGGACTTAGTGCTGAGACTTCCCT
Source organism: Cryptotermes secundus (assembly GCF_002891405.2). NCBI lineage: Eukaryota > Metazoa > Arthropoda > Insecta > Blattodea > Kalotermitidae > Cryptotermes > Cryptotermes secundus. The sequence continues at coordinate 554,176 of NW_019729219.1, forward strand.
GAGAAAACTAGCTAATTGGGAAATGTAAAAATGCTGAGACCTCTTTGTTTTCGAATTGAGCTAATAGGGGGTCTCGAGGGATGCAACTTCTGGGGGCCCTGAGGTGTCTACCGTCTCAGAACGAGTTATTTCTACACGGAGTGCGCTTCCAGTCTTTTCAAGTGGTAGGACGCAGAATCTGTGCGTTCTTCGGAATTACTAAGTTAACAACCACTTACCTATTCCGCCAACTGGGATACATTACTTCTTAGTAATCAATGTGAACCATGACAATTTATTTAGGCATTATGACTTGATGGAAATATTATTAAAGTGGATTCCTGTCAACATAAGCGTAATTATCAGTGCTATTACACATATTTTACGCCATAAAGTCTCTCTGAGGTACGCCTGAGCGATTGTGGTGTGTGCGTGTGCAACCAGACCCGTTAAGACCTAGAGACCAGATTCCCAGCTCTACCAATCCCAGTCACAAATAGTCAGCATCCTGCTTGACCTTACCCGAAAAACTGAACAAATTCGTAGCCACCAGGCTTGTGTCTACTGGCGCCCATCCTTCTTTCTACCTTCCCAGCCTGTTACTACGACAACAGCGAGGGAAACACCGGGAGAAATAAGACGTAGGGACGGTACCCCAAGAAGAGCAATCGTTGGCATCATGGCCCGAGGAAGGCCGTAGTTGCACCCAACGTCTGCGAGCTACAGCGGCGGCAAGACAATCCAGCAGGTAGCGACTACAATATAACATCAGATGCCACAAGCAGAGTATATATTCCGTTAACGACGAACATCATCGCCGTAAAACAAATTATAAACACAGTACGAGTATATACTCTGTTAACGTCCAACATCATCAGTGGGAGTTAAGTACTGAGCAGTGTGTATATCCTGCTATTAACGTCAAATTTCGTCATCGGGACTGAGGTTGTAAGTGCTGTATGTATCTTGCTAACATCATATATCGTCAGCGCTGGTGATTTTTGACGTTAATGATTCTAAAAAATAGCTAAAGATGACGGAAATTGTCCAAAATAGTACCCGTGTTTTTTGTTACATGTCATCGTCAGAAATATATTGTCACGTGTATTAGTGACTATAGATGGGGTTTGGATTGGTAATTGCATTTACTGAACACTTAAAGATCGTAACTACAAAAAAGTATAGCGTTATCTCTAACTCATACATTCTGCAGTTCACTACAACACGTACTAATTCTTCTTAGTCTGATGTGTCTTTACCGGTTGTCGTCTGGTAACGGCTTACAACGCCGTATATTCTTCAGCTTCCATGTTCACGTCATTACTGACCGGCTACTGTCTTAGAAGTAACTCCTATGCTTTACTGGCATCTGCTCTTCGTTACATAGCCTCGGCACGGACCACACAGAAAATACCTCTTCCAAAATTTCTTCTATTATTACATGAGTGTCTGTTGCAGCCATTGCTGTTGTATAGCTGCTTATTTTGCAGTTGTTGCCTAGCAACAAGTCTACATGCCACAGTGCTCCCTCCTTTAGGCTATTCGTTCAGAATATCCTACAGATGTACAGCCATTTTTTTCTTTTCCGAAGACTGTAATTGTGATGTCTGTGATCGGCCTCATCTTCCAGGTGTAGCACCATCACCCTCGATCTAGGGTTCCGCTTGATCCTGTATCCCACATCATTTATCCAAATGACTACCTTGTATGTGCCTTCCCATAAGCATTGGAACTTCTTTATTTCCTTTTCATAGGGGTTGGGTGATAGAGCCACATTTTGTCCCCCTTGAGGTAGCTCACACAGTTGGTCAGTTTGACGTAATGGGTTTTTATCAGGTCACTGGCCAACTTCAGGTTTTCACTGGTATAACTGTGGATGTCATGTTGATGGTTCACTAAATTTTCCACGTGATCAACTGTGGGTCGTTCCTTGTCAGGAGGTGCCCCAAACAGCATATTGCAGGGCAGTTGGAGTTTGGATCAAGCCCGTAGCGTCATGAGTGGTTGTCCTGTAAGCAATGGAGGATGATGGGTAATCTTGCATCCCAATCACTCTGGTGCAAAACGTAGGTGCTCCACGACCATTTTGATTTATTGTTTGACCATGCTGTCTGATTTCAGGTGCGGGGGATTTGTGAGCGTCTTGCTCACTCCCAGGCGTTTCAAAGCCTCCTGTATCAGACGGGACTTTAAATTGTGGTCCTGGTCACTGTTCAGCTTCCACGGTACTCCGAAGCGGCAGAAGTTGGTAATCAGCGCTTCTGCCACTGTCCAAGCCTCTAAGCTGAGAATGGCATAGGCTTCCGGCCACTTGGTAAACTAGTCCATAGGGATCAGGAGGTAACAGTTTCCTTGTACACTTCATGGGAAGGCTCAAATGTTTATCATTTCAAAGAGGGCCCCGACATTGTGCTGATGTAATTAGTTTCGATTCCTGGTTCAGGGGCCGTGACTGATTGTACAGGTGTTGCACTGCTGGCACCACTTCTCAACATATTTTCTTGCTTGTAGTCAGTAGTACCTTTCCGGACATTATTCAGGATCTTGTTGACATCCAAGTGACCTCCTGATGATCCACCATATAGTTCAGTGAGCATGTCATTCACTGTTCCAAGGGAGAACTTTCTCTATTTTTGATCGTCCGTCGGCGGATTCACGGTGACACTTTAGTGTGCTATTCCTCACAGAGAAGGACTTCCATTGGGCCCAGTATAGTTTGTACTTGGGGCTGTGGTCATTGTTATCTATCCGTTCTGGATGCTGTACGGTTTCTACTGCCATGAACACTCCAAATGGGATAACCTTTATGTTATATAACATTATCCAGGCTTCTACCCTGAAAACTGAGTCCTTCCACATATCAATAACTAACTACAAGACAATTTGGTGTCATAACTAACATCACAGTATAAATCTTAGCTGCTGCAGAAATCTCAAATCCCTTATTAAGCGAGAACATTCGTGTCTGTATATTAATTAATTTGAGTATGCAGTAGCATAGTTGGATGAGGCACTATGCTGCAGCTGGAAGGTTGCAGGATCAAATCTGATGAGGTCACTGGATTTTTTCAATTTACCTAATCCTTCCAGCCACACAATGGCCCTTGGGTTGACTCAGCCTCTAACAGAAATGAGTACCAGGAATATTCTTGGAATATTCTTGGGGGAAAGGCCGGGCGCATAGGGCTGACAACCTTACCACCATCTATGAGCCGATTGTCTAGAAAATGTGGGAAGCTCAATATCTCACAACCCTATGGGCCTCCAAGGCCTGTTACATGGATACTTTTACCTTCTGATATATTGGGTTTCTGGACTTTATCCATCGTCCTAGTTTTTAAGATAACAAAAACACGACGTTTCGGAAACGGATCCAGTTTCCGAAATGTNCAACCTTACCACCATCTATGAGCCGATTGTCTAGAAAATGTGGGAAGCTCAATATCTCACAACCCTATGGGCCTCCAAGGCCTGTTACATGGATACTTTTACCTTGTTATTAATTAATTACAAATAGTAAATCAGTTAAAAATGTTACTATATTTATCTTCTTTACTCAAAGTTCAGGTATCAGCTTTTTCCAAACTCTCTAATTCATAACCATTTCCATCTCTTCCTGTATCTTCCCATATCTCTTTTGGAACAAACTATGCAAGTCACAGCTTTGTTAGGAATGTGGGGTTCAGCCATTCTTTGGAGATGCTGAAAATTTTGCGTATATATGTTTTTTCTACAATGCCTGCCCATCTCCAACTTATTGTTTTAGTTATCCTAATAATTCTAGGAAAACTTGAATTATGAAGCCCCTTATTAGGTATCTAATGCTTTTCAATTTCTCTTGTATTAGGGTCATCTCTATGCAGTTTTGGGATCTTTAGAAATTCATAACAATATGGTATCCTAAAGTTCCAAGCCAGGAAGATTTTCATATATTGTACTCCTCTAAACATTTATAACAACTAATTGTGTGTATAAATATTCAAGTTGCAATGTATTATATTGCTGCATGCCAGAAGATATACTTCCATGGAAATGCAATAATAGTGGCCCATTGCCTGGGAATCCTTAAACAACAAACTCAATTCCCCAGAGATGAAAGGACAACAGGGGGTTCATTACATGACAGTGGCTGAGACCAAAGGCTCCTAGATGGTGCATTCCATTCCGTCCAAAACCAGGTTATAAAAGTCCAGCTTCAAAGGGACCAGAGAGTTGGCAGAGAAGTTCCCCATGTCGAGGCGGGGTCGAATACCTCCACCGTGACCCTGCGAGTCGTAGGAGGCAAGGAAAAGGGAAGTCTCACATCTGAGACAGTAAAATAAGGTCACAAATCCCAAGGGACTCGGACCCAAGAAAGACTGCGCTGGCAAAGGCCAGCAGCATATACAAAAGACAGACCAGTCCTCTCGTCAGAGGGGGCGCCCCACAAAAACAAGACCATAAGTGTGAAACAGTAATAAATATCTGGACTGACCATCAGTCACAATGTGACTTGGACTTGGACTTGGACCAGACAGTTAGTTGAGTTCTGGAAGTTGCCAAGCACAGTTCCGTTTGGCTTCGACTATAGCAGAAGTAGTAATTATAACAGTGTTGTAAGAAACGTCTGACGATGTTATAAGTGGATGATAATTGTGCTTGTAGGTGTAGAGGAGATAGGCCAACAAACATATTCGCCAAATCCAAGACCTGCATAAATTATTTGTCGCATTACATAGGTAACACGCAATAATATTTTAAATACAAATCAGAATTTTCTTCACACAGCTTACTAAGATACTTTGCTACCCCAAATATCTCTCAAGTGACTCACAAGAAATAAAATAAGGTAACAATATGTTGAAAGAAATTGAAAACTTTTCTTGTATGGGTAAAAGAGTTTAATAAAACAGAAAACCAAAGAAGAAAGTCCACAGAAGGTAGAAATTTTACTGTACCATTAAGAGTATCTGGGAAAATTCAAAGTTCAACTTATAATATGACATATATTACTTTTCAGTTTAGACCTATGGAGGAAAATTTTTGTTGTAACTGAGTGACATACACAAATTGCAAAGAACAAATATTATATTTCTATGGAGTATATTAAGAAAAGCACAAAGTGCGAAATCCAATACAAGATGATCTGAAAGTATAAGCATTGCAAAGATAATTTTTCAAATTCAGGATACAGTGTTATGAGCATATGGACTGTCTGACCAGCAAAAGAGATTTGTCTAGAAGAGGCTTCTTCTGGGGGATACTGTGGGCTTGGCTAGGACTCTGCTGTAGGTCCAGCTGGAACCAGAAGGTTTTATGTCAGTGTCAACTTGCTTGGGCATAGATCCATGACCTGTGGATGAGAATATGCAGAGCCAACGGAAATTAAGAAGACCTCAGTCTGGTGGGCTTCGGTTTTAGCTAAGGTCAAGGCGCTTAAAGAGCCTAAGCAACAGCGAGGGTGCATGATGGCCCCAGTAGAGGTCTGTGTGCTTAAGGGGTGACTAGAAATCACCCACATATCAATATTCAGTTCTCCACGGGCATATCGGCAGGGCATACAGTATACCTGTGAAAGAGGGAGGAATTAAGACGAAATTTTACTTGGAAAACATGAATAGAAGTCACTTAGGAAGGTAAAACTTAAATCCATCATAAATAGGTGTGATTATGTGAAGTGGATCAATCTGGCTCATGACAAAAACCAAAGGTGCACTCTTGTGTTCACAGTAACAAAATTTTGAATTACACAAAATGCAAGGAATTTGCAAACTAGGTAAGAAATTATAACTTCTCGATAAAAATAACGGCCCATGGAGTTAGATATGGGTGTGTGTCATGTGTGAATAAGAGCAGGATGTGGAAAGAAAGTGTATACATGGCAATGGGGAAACCAAATAAAGAAAGACATAGAAAAAGGAGACCAGACAAAGAGTAAACATTGAATCAATGTTACAATAAAAAGATGGAGAATGATTTAAAGTAAAGTGACCCAACCTGGCAGAAACACGACAGGTGATGATGATGATGATGATGTTATGGTGGTGGCAGTGATATATCATAAGACTTATAACCATGTCATTAGAGAAAGGAAATGTTATGTTAAATGGCAATTTAAGTATAAAAATTATGATGAGACACTGATGTTTACATTTTGAATAAAGGATTAGACTAGGGCTCTTGTGATTCAGATATATAACAAGAAACGAAAGGTTGGCTCCAATTTTTACCATACTTGTTTTTCAGAGTAATTTCTTTATTTGTTCTAGGCTAACATAAATTTACTGCAGATATAAATCTACGTTTGATGGAGCAAATCAGTTCTTCACTGCCTAGAATCATAAATTCTATTACACAGCTAACTAAGAATTGATACATTATACTGCAGAGATACAAAATATTGTCTCCTTTCATTAAATATAAATGATATAAAATATAAAGAATATATATATGTAGATTTTCAATGTGTTTTGTATATTATATCATGTAATTTTATGATGTCACTGTCTGACAAGCTGTTTCTGAGAAATCTGATGTGTGTTTGATTTCACAAAAACCAAGGATTGTGGTGTACTGCAGTGGGCAAAAAAAAATTGCCTGACCACTTTTTTAGAAGCTCCAATAAAATGTTCTCAAAATGGGTTGAGAGCATAAGCGTAAAATTTTAATAACGATAATCACATGATTTAAAGCAAATATACAGATCCATTGTCATTTTTATTGACGAAGGGCAAAAGAGACATCTTCAGAGGCATTTCCCAGCAGATCAATTTTTCCATACATATCCCCCACCTGATCAAGTAAATATACAGAATAACTGAAAAGACATGGTGTCATTTTTATAAAATTTAATTCTTGTTTATGTATTTTTTTATTTCAAGTATTTCTTGGTACTTTTGAACCAAGTGGTAACTTATAAATAAATTGGTTACACAAAAACACATTTCCACACTAACTGGTGTTTCACTGCAATTTGGGTTCTTACATTCCCAGTGACCCTATTACAATTATTAAGCTACATAAATATAACATGATAATAAGTACAACACATAGGAATAAGATTTATACAGATGCTCACCATCATCAAGACAAACAATGAAAAGTACACGATGATAATGTGTATATCCCTGAGTATTGTGCTTGTACAGCTTCACACACTGTACGCTCCAATATAAATAACACACATCATCTATTCAGCTTAGAGTTCCTAGGACTGGCTTTGGAATAAATTATGTTCTTTGCGAGAGTAAATTTAAATTAAAACTTTTCATATATGAAAACAGTCAATAACCTACAGCATGTAATTTGAAATCCATTAATAGACATTAATTATATATCTTCTTTCTGAACTGGTGTAACTAGCAGTTAGATTGCATTAGTTCCCTGCTATGTCTTATTATCACAAAATCATCAATTTACTCTCAAACTTCATCAGTAGCCAAGGAATATCTTTTATTGTCAATTTTCTTTGCACCTTCTCATCTCTTTATAGATGAGCATATGCTTAGATTCGTTGACATAGATCCTCAGCAAACACCAGCCATGCAAAGGATTGAATTACAAGTTACAAGCTAATATTTCAAATATACATGAAAAACGATTTTTGTGACTCTTTTAATTGTTCAGCATAAACATATGCAGCTAGTTTTAGGAAAGTAACCAAATCTTTTTCTAATAAATACATACTATCACACACTAATAACGTAACCATTGTTTCTCTTATAAATGCAAAGTAATCTTAATAATTTAAAACAATAATACAGTGCCATGGAAATAACATCTAACAGTCTTTTAAAATACACAGCATTGTCCAAAACATCACTCCATTTCAACAAAAGAAATAGTTCAGCAAAACCTGGACAGTTGAGATGATTGTTAGAAGCAGATTACTGGGGGGGGATAAGAACTCATATTACTACAAAAGTTGGGTAAAAGAAAGAATGAACACAGATGCTTCTTCACTCATCTGCCTAGTAGCTAACTCTCCTCTGCATGCCTTCCCTTTCTCCCACAATTGCCATTTATATTCCTGTTTTGTTTCGTTTACAGGCTTCCTCTCTGTTTTGTGTTCTCAGTTTATTATGAGGATATCTGGATGTATTACAAAATTCCACTGACAAATCATGTCACTTCACTTTGATAAAATAAATAAATTATAACATTTACTATAACATGTATTACATTTTATAAACTCAATGACAACAATGATTACAACAACGAATTAACTAAACAGCTCTCTTCTCCTAAGACAGAGAGGTGAGACTGCTGTTGAAAGATACGAAGTGTGCTGTGTAGGTAGGGTCAGGAGAAGGAGGTTGATTTGAACCTCCATCGCTCATGTTCATTCTTTCCCTGACCTAATTGTATTAGGCTCTTCTGTAATCATTGAAATAAACTTCTTGTTTCAGTGACAAATAAAACTTGTGTAGTTCTTATTCTTTCTCATATAATAAAAATATATGTTAATATGCTTACAAATGAAAAAAGGTAAACCATCTAATAAAATAATATTTCATGTAGTGTAAACATCTGGATAATCTGAGTATCTTTGCTGTATTCCTTCAGATGCTAATGATTCAGAGAACACATCAAGATTCAGCTAGCCATCACCTGAGTGTTCACAGATTAGGAATAGATTTAGTTCCTTCACCAAGCAGCCAGAGATCAAGGAAGCTATTAATATGATAACTAGAGATGTTTGCCAAATTTATGGCATGTCTTCCCTTATCTTTGCTTATTACAAAACAAGAAGTATACTGTACTGAATTTTAGTTCCAGAGTCCTCTGTCAGTGGAAGACTCTATAAAGACTTTATATTTTCAAGTGTTCAATTTGTTTACCTTCTAAGAAAGATTGCTTAAAATCTTCCACCATCCTGTCATACTTCAAATTTGTAAGGGAATTTGTCAGAAAAGTTGTTCACATAATGGTATCACAAAGTCCAACAATCTGCATCCAATAACCAGGTCCCCAGTATACTTCATCTTAATACAAAAATAATAGCCATTTTTATGAAAACAAAAATACTGATAACAATAATACAGGCTGTCCATTTGTAATATTTGAAACATAACACATCCCAGACTTAGTGCCTTGAAAACCCAAAGTCTCACATAATGAGGTAAATTTTTAATTCACATATTTCTTTAATATGTATGAATTTAAACATTATACTGCATTTTTCTTTTTGCATTTAATAAAGGAACGGGCAACCTAGTTAGGTTCCGATGATTGCCACCACTCCTTTAATCTCAGATTTTCAAGAGGAGTGATCTTGCCAAACTTGACATTTTGTGGGAATGTAAACCCCATGGTCACTGACCGATTTTATTATGTAGATTTCATGTCGCTGATGTAACATTATGAAAACAGAACAAACAACAAATTTTATTTTGAAATCTGATTATATTTCATGGGGCTCTTTGACATCAGTTATAAAATAAGTTATATTTGAAACACATTCCACATCCAGTTTTCAGAAATACGATTAAGGAAAGCTGAATATTATGAATATGAAAACAAACAGTTTTGAATTTTTTATTGTTTCAATTCTTTGTATCATTCCCCTCCTCAATCATCTGTTGTATCTTTTTAAATTCTAACTAAAAAAATTGCTAACACAGACAGACACCTGCAAATGCATGATGTATGAAATATTAACATATAGACTTGATGAGAAATGAATACTAGATTTTCCACTACAGCTGTGAATTCGGTTTCTATGGAAGGACTAAAGAAATTTATATACCATTTCTTTTACTTTGAAGTATTTTAGTCCTGTATATCCACTGTTATTTTAATGAAGAAGTTCTGGACTGCCAGTATCTACCATTTTCAGTATTGCACACATTGCATGACATTTCTATCCAGCTCCCTCAAGAATGGCATAACATGAATTACAATAGCAAATACAAATATCCAATATCTATCTACTAACAACTATTACACACTGCTCCTTATATACAGATTTAGAACTGTTAACTTCTATACAAGCTTACTGCAATCTTAATTATTATAACAGTGTCACGGAAAGAGAAACATGACTAATTTTATTTGTTTAACTATTGCTTGGTATATGTAGTCATTTTTATGTGATTACAAGACAGATAACTGTATGTTCGTTTGTCATTTATGAGAAAATTTACTTTGTTAAAAATGGAGAGTCATCATTGAGGATCCTCATCAATAATTGCAACAGAATTGTAGAATATAGACTACAACTGTCTTAAACTGTATAAGAAAAGTAAAGCTATGCCTGTACCAGGCTGTGAAGGCCCATAGGGTTGTGAGACATTGAGGGTCCCACACTATCTAGACTATTGGCTCACAGATAGCGGTAAGGTTGTCAGCCTTACGCACTGGCCGCGCTTTACTCCCCAGGAAAATTATTTAATTAATTCCTGGTACTCATTTCTGTTAGCGGCTGAGGAAACCCCAGGGTCTAATGCATCTGGAAGGGAGCTGTATATGTGATGTGAATAAATATTACACTTCCTTGTATGTGAATATTAATGCATCATTTTAAAGTGAATTACTGATATTGATTGTTATCATAAAAAGTTAATATAATGAATATAGAAATGAATTAATGACTACAGAAAAAATACTGACAATTGGTAAATCATATTGACATTTGTCCAGTATATTATTTACATATATAAATACCACTAATAATGATTTTAAAAGGTATGTTGAATACTACTGGTACTTCGTTGTTCACTCTTACTTGAAGAATATGCCATTAATGAATGAAGTGTGATACCTAGTTACAGCTTCATACTGCATAAAAAAGGAGAACTTTATAAATTTTAACAGAAAATCTACCTATGAAACAGAAACGGATCCAGTGTAGTGTGTGTGGAAGAAAATGTTACTCTACTATATTACCTTTTTATACTGCCTTCAGAAAGCAATGAAAATAGATTAGGTTGTATAGAGCAAAGATTAATTATATGGACAGAAGGTAAGACATAATGCCTGCATCTGTATCAGCTAGATCAGCTCTCCTTATTTGACATTATCCCAATAATATGTTGAGCTTTGTTCACTAACCAAGATATACACAATACTTAGGCACTTTTCTGTGTGTACCCCCCCCCCCCTTTGCTGCCAGGCAATAGCTTGGTAAACATGCATGGCAATGGCAATAAATACACATGCAACAATACAAGAATTGTTTTCTATGTAGTCTATGCCATAACAAAGGAAGGTAGGCAATTAGTTCTTCCAAGAACTTCATGTATATTTCAAGATTGTGGCAGCAATATACTAACTGCACTGTAAGAGGGGGCATTTACTATTCTGGTATTCAACAGGTGCCGGGTTTGATCCAAAATATCACAACTAATCATAAAATAAAATAAATAATGATGCAGAATAAAAACTGTGAGCCTGAATGAATCATTAACATAAAGGTTTATAGAACCCTTATGTGACATCTCTGGTATTTATATGTAACAGCCCACTGTGACTGTTTCATAGTAACTGGCTTTCCACCAGCCATGTTTGATGTGGGACTTCTGGTGGACAAGTAGCACAGGGTTGGCTTTTCTTGGGTTTTCTCCAAGTACTTTAGTTTCCACTACCAATTCCATTCCACCAACTTCTCCATATTCATTAATCATATCGACACTGCACAGACGCAATACTGATAGCATTGTTAAATAACCAACTTACATAAAAAGTTCCCTTCAGTAGAAACAAACTTATGCCAACAGGTATGGGATATATCTTTGTTACTAAACAATTAAAATCTGACAAAAATGTTCATGAAATTGAAAATCAATGGCAATCTTCCACATGTTGTATCTATGAAGAATGACAGTGCTGCAGTTAGTAAGTCAATGGACTGGCAATATGTCATCAAATTTAAACTAAAGCATTAAAAATACAGGCAACTTCATGTAAGTAAGGGGAAGTAAAAAAGATATGAATGAACCAAAGTGGTTAAAATGTTATAGATATCTTAAAAAGTACATAAAATTGGAGGTACTACATGGTACATTGTACCAGCAACATTCATTCATAAATCAAAACAAACAAAAGGACATTAAATTAAATGTATATGGAAAAGTTGAAGAAGAAGGCAACAGGTTTTTCTGAAAAGTTGACATCTATTTACCACATGGCATCATGGCCCAGAAAACCATAATCAACTTTTCATTATTGTCTCATAGACTATTCATTGCACTCAACGTAAACAAATGGTATTGCCATTGTTTTCAATTGTGGTGTAACACCTGTGACAATGAAGAACGTTTGACGGGACAAGGAATACAGATTCAACATGCTGCACTTAACAGAAGAGGTCCATTATGAAATGTATCAGATGTTTTAATAATTTGCTAATTTACCTAAGAGTCTGCCTCTTCACTCCTTTCTGATACAGTGTTTTGGCTAAAAATGTTCACATATTTTGAATTGTTCTGAATTCATATTAAAAATATTTGGTTGGTACATTACTGGAGATGATCAAACCTATAATGTAATTTTTAAAGTTTATGCAATTATTCAAGTTTTCTTCATTATGCAACTCATGGGTATCCTTAAAATCTTACTAACGAAACTCTTGTTAATATCACTGTCTTTTTGATTGAAAATCATATGGATATATGAGTATGGATAGCATAATGTGCAGATAAGCAATTACATTAATGACATAGAGGGGATGGGGTTAAGTTACACTTGATAGCAATTAACATGTGCAATGAAGCAATCTGAGCCATGTTAAATATGGCAAAAATGATAGCCCCTTAAAACCGTAACAACTGCACTGTAACCAATCAATTACTATGGATATGCATGTGAAATTTTGTACAAAGATAGATCAAAGAAGTATTTGTGAATTTTGTGTGAAATCGTGACTTACATGACAAGAACTGCAAACTTGATGATGGTGTGAAACTTTAGGATTATATCTAACAAATTTACCATAATCAGAAACTGGATTAAAACAAAGTTGAAACCAGCTGTGATAAATATTTGTGTGTCTGTGACTAAAAAGGATATAGTTATGTTAAACAAACAGGAAAGGAAAATTCTGAGAAAGCTGTATGGACCAGAAACAGAACAAGAGATTTGGAGAAACAGAACTAAGGAATTACACATAACCCCTTATCTGGCAGCACATATTACAAGCAGAAGATTGAAGTGATTGGGGCATACAATTGGAATGAATCAAACAAGAATGGCTATGAGAATTTTTACAACTACTATAAAGATTAATATGGGAAGGCCCAGATCAAGGAGGCTGGAAGATGCGCAGAATACTTCATAAGAAATTATAGCAAAGACATTGAGGCAAAAGACGAATAAAGGTGAAGAGCTGACATTCCTCATAAATGAGGCCTAGATCTTAGAGGACACTGGAGCCAAATAGCAAGTAAGTACATATTAATGGAAATTATGCACAAAATGCACTAAATAATGTAACTATTACTCTGTAGTTCTTGTTAGCCTCACCATGTAAACTGGAACATCCATAGGAAATTACATGTCATCATTTCTTCCAAGAATTTTATCATCTTCAGTTAACTACCCTGGATCCTTAACTGCATTTGGGGAGTAACTTTGTACATTTCAGAAAACTAATATTTCAACTATTCATGTCTCTTTTTGAATTTTGATTATAAAAAAGTAAAATAAAAATAATGACAGTCATATAAAAAACTGCTATCTCAAGTTTTAATAGTATTGCTCCATGTATCATCAGATATATATTACTATAATATATATCTCTACTTTATAACAGTACACTCACACTACTCTCACTCACTCTATGCATGTACAACTTTTATCAAACTTGAGTCAGTCATGTGGCACCAACCTATGACCTGCCATTGATATCCTTTGGTTCAGATCATAATGGAATTGTCAGTCTGCATAAATTCTGCCATACAGAGGGTGCCAAAAATGTGGTGGGGGATGAAGGAAGGCACAAAACAATATTACTAAGTCATGTCTCTTATGCCATGTAGAAGATCTTACGTCATGCGAGTCCTTGCACTCTGTGCAAACAAAACACCTTGGTACATGACACCATTAATCTCCATGCTCACCACTAAAGAGTTGTCGATACCGGCTCGCCCATCTCCTGCAAGCAATAACACAATTATTTCTAGCTATTATTCTACAAATTGAATGGCAGGCTAAGAACACAACTATTCATATGAATACTCTTTCATAAAAATACAAAAAGAGATTACTGGGTTTTTGGATTTGTCCATCATTCGGTATTCTAAAAACTAGAAACCACAATGTTTGGAAGCTGGATGTGTGTCCAGTGACTGATCTAGGTCCAGTGATAGCGGTTTGGTCTTTCTAAGGGCGACCCAACAGAGTTGGTGCCCTCACCCCCCACCTAAGGTTGGAAACAAATCCAGTGTATGATATGTTGTGTTCTATATTTTTCAGAACACCGTACAATGGACACATTCCAAAATCCCAGTAATTCTGAGTGTTATACACCATCATCAGAACCCTTTAGAATCTACATATAAAAAGGAATTTGAAAACTGTAAGTGTGATTCTTTATTGCTTTTGGAAGTCTCTAGTTTCTTAGTTCCTTTGTAATTATTTTAAGGCATTACCATTGTTGAATGGTATGATGAGAAATGAATAATAAATTGGAAAGGGTTTGAAAGGAGATGGTCATACCCTAAAGCTGGCGTTTGTATGGAGGGACTGAAGAAAACCATGAAAAACCTCATTTAAGATAGTCAAACTGAACTCGAACTGAACACTAAAGGTAATGGGAAGGTAAAGACATCCCTGTAGCAGGCCATGGAGACCAAGAGGATTGTGAGACGTTAAGGTTCTCACATTTTCTAGACAATCAACGGCAGTGAGGTTGTTGGACTTATGTGCTGTCTGGCCACCATGCACCCCCAGGAAGATTCTTGATACTCATTTCTGTTAGAGGCTGAGTTGACCCCAGGACCATAGTGTGGATGGAAGGATTAGGTCAATTTAAATATCTAATGATCTCCTCAGTGCCTCAGCCAACCAACTATGCTATCGCTGAACTGATCACTTCCCAAATCTCCTGAATATAAGCTAGGGTGTTACCACTGCATCATGTATTTTAAATTTCTCTGTTTCAATATTTATTTCTCCATGTCAGGTGGATCCCTTGTCACCATGGCATGGCATGCGGATGGAGGAGATGCCCCCCCCCTCCAAGGTATGGAAGGAAGCTGCGAAAATACTGAATAAGCTGTCATGGACAGCTGACAAAAGGGGTGGTCCTCCAGCTTGGGGGTTGGGCGTGGGTCTAACAACTACTCACCTTAAAAATTACTTTGTTACGAAAATGCACACAAAGCCTTGGACCTGGATGGTTCCTCTGGATAAATGTAATAGCTCCATAAGTAAGTAATATTTATTTTTATATTAACTGCTTTCGCATATAAATAAGAAACAAAGATGTTTAGTAAGATACCATTAGGGGTGGAACATGTTTTTTGCAAGTAGAAAATATAATTCTGTATTGCAGGTTTAATAATGGATAAAGTAAGAGGAAATGGAAAGTAAAAAAAGAATTGACTGCTTTATTAATTAACATGAAGTAGTTTCTTTCTTTTAAGTTTAAAAATGGATAAGGGATCACCCTTGCTTAATGCACAAAATGACTTCATTCTATCTGGAATGATATTACTGAAAATTTATAATGATGGAAGAATGTAATTTGAAGGACGGTACCTAGAGTGATCAACAGCCCATTAGAATAGGACACCCCAAGGGAGAAGAACAGCTAATATGAAAAACCACAGACGGCCAAAACACCTAATTAAGAGGACAACAACTGGATTGTATGAAGGAGATCTTTGCTCTACCCTTACATTTCAATGCCAAAACTTCTTAGACCTTAACTACCTTAAATTCTGATTAATTTCATACTGGTGAGGAGAGGAGTCTAGATTAAAAACTGCTAAACGAATTAAATCTCAATTTTTATTACGGCAATAAACTCTCCTGTTCATCAACATGAAACAGAATATCCACTTATCTTTCAAACCGCAGAGGAAAGTAAGAGAGAAATAGATACACAACACAAAATATAAATGTCTTAAAGTTTTAAACTACCTTATGAAATTTTTTTCAATTTAGTGAATATCTAAAGCAATACAAGAATAAGTTGATTCCTCTATGCAGTACTCTGAATTTAGCATACTTAAATTTAAATTGGGAGTAAGTGATCATCAAGGTCAATGAGCCATACATGATCAGAAATAAAGCATTAGTTCCTTGCATTCTCTATGTCATTCTTTATTTTTGTAAGTAATTATTCTTTTATTTATGTCCTGTATATCCTAGCTTCCATAAAATCTGTCTCTGTATACATCATGCCATGAAACCCAAATGATTCTAAAACCTGGTACTAGATGCAACTGAGAGGACATCTTTAATCTCCAGCTACTTGCATCCAGTACTCATTAGGTAATGAGCTGGGTGAGTAATATAAATATCATGTACTAGGAATTTATGATATTTCAACTCAGATTGAATAAAATGGCAGAAGCTTGAGGCTTCATTAAAACTAATCCCACTACTGTGGGCCATAACCCACATTGTCTGAATAGTCTCTTTACAGTTGAAGGCAAAAACGTTCTTAACAAGTCTAAGTTATGAGAAGGTCAAGTTTGTTCATCCCCAATGTTGTGAGAGAGGCTTTTACAACCAGCAGAATAGACTAATAATATTAGAATTGATCTCAAAAGAAATTGGCTGTGTGTAGATTATTCACCTCACTTTGGATACTTAGGATTTTGTGAACATAGTAACGAACTACCTTAAAAGCATAACATTTCTTGGCCAGCTCAATTCCTGACTTCTAATACTTCATGTAAGACCCTTTATGAGGCAGTTACAGTAAAACTACAAAGAACACAAAATGCAGAAAAAGGCATGTCTTGCTCAAGGGCAAATCTTTTTCTGTTGCCCTTAAGATATCAACAGCCACATTCCTTCATTCACCTGAATTACATTATTTGGGAGCATGATCGTGAAATCATGCAGCACAACATATGGAGCCACAAAGGATTTTTGTCATGAAGCCTCCAACTTGTCTATCATCTCTTTCTGGGCCAACAATTGCATGAGTAACACTGCTTGTAGTAGTCATTAAAGGTGCTACCACTGGATCAGCTCTACCAATGGACCTAGTTCACATCGCCATACCTGTAGAATGCTTCACACGGCTGGAGGTACTGTATGATACTAATAATAAGGGGATCCCCACATGTATTGGTTTGAGGCAACTTCACAGAGAATTGGTTATGAAGTAAATCCTCGTAAGACTTCCACAAGTTGTATATTAGTTTAAACATAAAATATAAAGTATAGTTTAAGTACCCCTTAGGTGTACATTTGTAAATCACATCTGTAAAACAAGCAGTTCCTCCTCAAATTAAATTATTGTGTGTGTTATCTGGAAGGCAAGGGGTTATTATCAATTATTCATTTATTTATGCAAGCGATGGCTTCAGCTTTATGAGCTGTTTTAAATGAAGCAGCCAGGCATTCTGAAACTTACCCTGAAATAATATAAATATGATACAGGATACAGGATAGCTCACTCAGTGTAGCAACTTTGATGTATACTACAGGCTGGATGACTGAAATACCGGGGTTAGATTCGCAACAGGAGTAAGATATTTTTCTCTACAACTTACAGACTGGCTCTGAGGCCTATCTAGCCTCATACACTATACATACTGGGAACAGCTTTCCTGGGGGTATGGCAGCAAAGGTGTGAAGCTGTAGAAAGTTGTAGGCAGTGCAGGGACATTTTACCACACACTGAAGAAGTCATCCACCATGTTTTGAAATTAGAAAAATGTTTATTTGGAGTTTCCCCAAATAAATTGAGAACATTAGCATCATTATCAGAAGCCGACAAATTGTTTACTGGATTATCTGGTAAAGGATGAAAACAAATTAGAGGATATTCAAATTTTTAACGTGAACAAAAGTGGTATATCAACAGTCCAAAAGAAAACATAAAAAATGATATACAAAAAAGGCAAACCTCTATTTGTGTTCATTTTCAGCAGTAGTAGAAAAGTGTCTTGCCAACAGCAATCGTTTTGATTAGGGTAGTTGGTAGTTGGACAGTGTGGCTTATTAAAAGAGTATTCACACTACAAGGAGAATTACAAAGACCATAGATCCCCAAACACAATTCCTGCTCTTATTCCAGCCAGCAGGCGCATCAATAAAGAATTATTTGCAGTGAGGCTGCACTACCTCATTGCAGATGTTCGTCCTACAGACATTAATCCTTGTAGGCAGACATAGAAAATGTGCTTTCCATTTAGTTTTTCCTGAGGTTAGGGATAATAATGTTGGTACTTCCTGGACATGTTACAGACAGACTACAATCATTAGTTATATATTTTCTTCAAGCCTGTCTTTTCTTACCAGTACGTTGATGCAGTCGAGCAATGGCTGTGAGTTCATTCAGGTTATATAGTACCCATTTCTAAGTTACAGCCATACTTGGACAAGATCAAATATCCAGAGTAAAATGAATAATAAATACTTCCTTATAATCTTGCCTGCAAGATGTAAAGGGGTTTTATTCTCCTACTAAACTTGCTACATTTGATGGACTCAGCAACTTATTCATGTATTAAGGTGTGTAATGGCTCAAGATGGAATTTACAGAAAAAACAATTGTTTATTTTACTGTTATTTTGTTCAATGATGCAGTTAACTCAGAAATGCTGCATTGGTTCAACAGTGGCTTCCCAGTGATTTACGCATGAGGCCGGACATCCATGATTGGGCTACTTCATATAAAATTTGAAAATGACTATATTTCCGTACCTACTGTACCTGCCCTACCTACTATAATTACTCAGCACTTACCTCTGCTGGCTATCTTTATATGTGTGCCTGCAACTCCACTGTGCTTGTTCATATTGTCTTCTGATGACATTATCCTCTTGGGAGGAGGAGGGCCCAGAGACTCATCGCTTTCTCGGGTTGCAATAGATTCCTGTAGGGCCCTTGCTTGCTGTTCCCGTACTTCCAGATTTAGGGCTTCCCTCTGGGGCTCCTGTGAGGGTGGTACCACAGAAGTGTTGTTGTTACAGAGGTTCCACAGTGTAAGCCGGGACATGCCCAAAGCATTTAGGGCGGCAGAGTCTTGGGGTGAAGTTGAGGGTGGAGGTGAGCTTGATCCTTGTCTGTTACTGCTCCCATTGCCAGCAGCTGTAGAACCGCTGAGCTCTTTACGAAGATACTTGACATAATCCACCATCATCCTAGTTTCAAACTCTGAAGGAACCATTCCAGGAACAGAACCTGCAATAATACTGATGTCAGTACTTTGGAGGTCTGGGCTTCTTAGATTGAAGATTATAGTAAAAGGAATTATATAGAAACAGTAGGTGAGGATGTGGTCTGTCCTAATTTGCCTGCAGGCAGGTTCCTCAGAAATAAGCATCCAGGTTCGCAAAACTATAGTATGGACATGTTTTAACAATTAAACCAGTGATCCATAAAAAATGTCAATAGAAAGCAAAATAAATTGTTACTGCTAACATATGAAATAGTGAACCAATAGTACGTGATCCTAGGCATTTTGAGGTTGAAAGTGTTATTGCGAAATCATCAGGTAGTGATCAAAATCCAGTAGAACTTATTCAAGCAGGAGGTGAAATACTTTGTTCTAAGTTCCACATGCAAATTACTTCTAATTGGCATAAGGAAAAATTGCCTCATCAGTGGAACGAGTCTAGTATTGTACCAATTCACAAGAACGGTGATAAAACTGACTGTAGTAATTATCTGGGGATATCACTGTTATCAGCTTCATACAGAATTTTATCAGATATTCTTCTCTCAAGGTTAAGTCCATACATAGATGAAATTATTGGGGAACATCAGTGTGGGTACTGACGTAACAGATCAACTAATGATCAGACTTTTTGCATTCATCAGATACTGGAGAAAAAATGGGAGTGCAAGGATACTGTACATCAGCTATTTGTAGACTTCAAGAAAGCCTGTGTTTCAGTTAGGAGGGAAGTATTGTACAATATTCTGATAGAGTTTGGGGTATCCATGAAATTAGTTAGGCTGATTAAAATATTCTTAAATGAAATGTATAGTAAAGTCCGTATAGGTAAACATTCATCTGAAAATACCATAAAGAGAAACACACAAGCTTTAATTGACGCTAGTAAAGAGGATGGTCTAGAAGCAAAACACAGAAAAAACTAAATATATTTTGCTATCTTGTCACCAAAATGAAAGGCAAAATCGTTACATGAAGATAGCTAACAGATCCTTTGAAAATGTGGCACAGTTAAGATATTTGGGAATGACTATAACAAATCAAATTTTGATTTATGAGGAAATTAAGAGGAGATTGAACTTGGTGACATTAAAGGAGGAACATAGACTGAGGCTGTTTGAGAACAGGGTGCTGAGGAGAATATTTGGACCGATGAGAGATGAAGTGATAGGAGGTTGGAGAAAACTGCATAATGTGGAGCTTCATAGCTTGTACTCTTCTCCAAGTATAACTAGAATGATCAAGTCAAGGAGGATGGGATGGGCAGGGCATATAGCACGAATGGGTGGGAAGAGGAATGCATATAGAATATAGGTGGAAAAGCCAGAAGGAAAGAGACCACTGGGAAAACCAAGGCATAAGTGTGTGGACAGTATTAAAATGGATCTTAGAGAGATAGGATGGGATGGATTGGATTTGTCTGGCTCAGGACAGGGACCAGCGGAGTGCTCTTGTGAACAAGGCATTGAACCTTTGGATTCCATAAAATACTGGGAAGCTCTTGAGTAGCTGCAAAAATTGGCGGCTTCTCAAGAAGGTCTCGGCTCCATGGGTGAGTGAGTGAGTGGGTGAACACATCAAATAGAGTTTAATTCTAATATAAACTTCAAAAAGTCAATAAAAAAGTGAGGTCAAAATGATACACTCTTACACTGACTGCTGGTGACTTCTTAGTGCCTTGGCAAGGGAGTCTTCCAGGCAAAACATGCTCACTCAGGCTTTTATAAATATGGAATTCTTAGGTATGTACGCTTGTGTCAACTAGAAAACCAATTTAGTATTGAAGATAAACTACAGAATTATAATTAGTTCGATTTTCGAGGGATGTGGATAAAAGCGGTTGTAACATATTTTACGATCTAGGTATGTGCATCGGTGAACTGGAATAATACACAAAACAATCACAGGATATCCCATCATCTGGCCATATTTTTTGTGAGTGTAGTTTTTGCCACTTGTGAAAAATAATTTCTCTCCAATTTTCATCCATTTACCCATTTCTCCTATACTTTTATCCCTTCATAACCTCAACTTCATCACTGATTTTTCCCACACTCTTTTCCCATTTCATTTACTTGTCCTTTCTGTTGTCAATTCTCTCTCTCTTTATTTCATTCCTCTCCTTATCTAATAGCGGTTTGGATAAATGTAACTTGAAACCTGCTGCTGAAGGACAATCAAAATGAATTGCCTTCCTTCAAAGTTGCCCTGAGGTTCACATCCTCTGTGTGCGCAGGCAAACTTCAACAGCAAATTTGTATCAGACTGATTTTTAAGTGGAAGATAACATCAAGGTTTTTATGTTAAATCACTGTTATCAGCCATATTATTTTTCATTTGCTAATGGTAATGGATCAAATATTACGAAGATCTGAAAACACAGATTACATATAAACTTGACATATTTAATTCAGTATTATATTGCAGATCAAAAATAAAACGGGTTTCTGATTGACAATATAATAATATTAACAAATAAATAGGCGGTAAATAAAAATACTGTTCATATGAATGTATACACAGCAGATGAGATCTGTACAAAGATGATACAAGAAGCATGTGCTTATTTACAAGAAATGTTCATTAAAAATTATGGGCCAGAATGGAAACATGTCCTTTGCAGGATCTGAAAGCAGAACTACCTGGGGCGAGAACATTTGAAATAAAGAAGAAGACAGAAGAGAATAAATGGAAGAAGAGGAGAAGGGTACAAAGGAGGAAAAGAGAATATACAGGAAGAGAATAGGAGAAGGTAAGAAGAAAAATAGAGGGAGGAGGAAGGGATGAGCAGGAAGGAGATGAGGACACTGAAAGAAGGAAAAGGAGGAGATGGAGGAACAGAAAGAGGATGTGGAGTAGAAAAGAGGATGTAGTAGGAGGGAAAGAAGGAAAGGGAGTAAGAAGAACAGGAGAAAGAAAAGAACAGGGAAGAAGAGTACACAATAAGAGGAGATGCAAAAAAGAAAATAACTAATAAGAGTCAGAACAATTATGAAGATAAAGAGGATGTTTCTTTCTTATGTCTTGGATCTGAAATTTATACCAAGAGTTAGCCATTTCTTTCCTAAATTAAACTCAGCACAGAAATTATAAAGAAATAATTACTTCACATTATATGTAGTGAATGATTCCATTTTAAATGACAGAGAGAGTTGGCTGTGCTCTGGGTTGGGAGGATATCTTGGCCACATTCCACACTTTTGTAGCGTCCATGAGAAAGGAGGTGTGAGGTAAGACAAGGCGATAATGGATGAGCTTCTGCTAACGAGCTTTCGGAATGATTGACATGCTGCTCTCTGGAGGCATTGTAATATGCGTCTAACGTACTGGATTAATTTTTAAATGAACATACGCACACATGAATTAATCACTTCCTTTAGCAACCCTAAGAATTAGGCGAAGACTGTATATGCTATGCGATGAAACTTCTCCCATAATTGTGTTCATGATACAGTGTATGGTGTGTTCTTGTGAGGTCTCGACATTTTTCTTATTAACGCGCAGTAGCATATCTAACCAACCAATTTCATGGTATAAAGTCCTTGAGTAGCTCACAGTGGTTCAGCTATTGAAGAAATACCCTACATTTTATTGAACTGCATAGTTCATTACCACATTTTCAAGAACCACACCAATGAACCACATTCTGCATCAGTTCGATCCAGCCCATATCTTCACATCATATATCATTAAGATCCATTTTAATATCATCCTCCTATGAACGCCTAGGTCTCTCTAGTGGATTCCTCCCTTAAAACTTCTCAACTAAAATTTTGTATTCATTTATCACATATAGATTTTGGATAGTGAGGTGTTTCAGTAACCAAACCCCTGGCATAGATTCAGGTGCAAACAACAGTCATCACTCCTCTGTCATATTGGACAGTGATCGTTGTCTGATACATAATTTATTTGCATGAAGGTTTGGGAATTCGTTCTGCTCCCATCTTCATGTTGGTTGTCATTATGCTGACAAATCATTGTTCATATTTCCTGAATTAAACTTCAACTTCCTTACTCTGTGCGGAACCTAGTGCCAAGTCAGAGAGACGAAGCCTTCAACGTAAGGAACGACATAATGTCCTGCCTGGTAACATGTCAGAGGTTGGTGTCACATGAGCACATGCCAATGTTTGAATAATGATTATTAGGTAAAACCGAAGACATTCGGAGACAAATCTGCCCCAGTGCCACTTTATCCACCATGTATCTCAAATGAAGTTATCCAGGATTAAACCCGAGGCTTCACGGTTAGAAATCGGTTCCCAAATTCTGTATAATTTTCTAAATGTCTGGAACGATGACTCGTTCATTACACAAAATTATTTGGGGAACAAAATAAACAGTGAGAGAACTTTAATTTTATAGGTGAAATCAAATAATTTGAAGGAAGAGTGCTGAATAGGTAAAGAAGTCTGGAGAGCAACATCTGGGACCTCATGAAAGGAAGCAAGGAAGGAAGGAAGGAAGGAAGGAAAACAAGGATGAACGGAAGAGAAGGAAAGAAACAGAATTAGAAACAGCAGAAATATATGTTGAGTGATTCCAGATACAGATGAGATACAGATCTCATAAGAAGGCAAAAGGTAAACCTAGGCTTAATTAATTAGACACCATTCCACTAAGATGTGTGAGGTTGTGAAGGTACTGATGCAGCATTCTCCTGATAGGTCTTGTGCTTTCGTAAAGCCCCTTGCATTCTGCATGTGGACCAGCACTGCGAGTCTCACCACATTGCTGCTTCGGAATCAGTAACTAGCTCAACGGCGTCAGTATCGGAACTGAGGCACTCCACCTCGGTTGTTGAGTTAGTTTCTATGCACGAACCATTCACACTTACCGCTGCTATTAACACTATTAGCACTTCTGATTCCATCAGTCCTTTTGTCACTACATTTTGAACATAACGACACATCACTCTACATTCCATCTTGTCGATATCTGCAAAGCGCTGTACTAACTGCCACACGTCATCGAATGTGAATGTAACATTGCTGTGTCCGACCCGCTTGACATCTCTGCATGTAATTCTCAGTGGTGTTGAGATCGGGACGGTGGAGGTTAAACAAAGAATTGTATGACCATGGGCACTTAAAAATTCCATTGAGAATATATCTTTTTTATTAACATCTATGTATTTAGTCTGTCAGTAATGAAACAATCATTAAAATATTCACTATTCAATAACAACACATGTTGAATAGTGAATATTTTAATGATTGTTGCATTATTGATGGACTAAATACAGAGATGTTAATTAAAGATGTACAACAGGATGCTGAAGTACAGAATTATATCTATTTTGCTTTGGTAAGTCTCATAAGGTCAAAGAGAGTTCTGTCTTTAACTACTCACTGCCGAATGATCTGTTGTGCCCCAACAGTCTGTCTTTCGTATCTTTATTTCTTGATGAGGATGTAGGCCGTCTCTAACCAAGCATATTGTAATATGCTCCACCAGCCACAAAAACGAAGTTTAGTGGTAACCTCAGAAGTAGTCCTTCTTTAATCCACCTCCTATGAGTTTCACTATTCGTTTCCTTGGGACAATAGCACTTTTTCTGAATTGACTTAAATCGGTAGTGCGACAGGACTATATAGGATATTGGTGGGAAAGCCAGAAGGAAAGAGACTACTGGGAAGACCAAGGTGTAGGTGGGTGTACAAAATTAAAATGGATCTTGGAGAGATATGATGGGATGGTGTGGATTGGATTGATCTGGCTCAGGATAGGGACCAGTGGAGGGCTCTTGTGAACACGGTAACAAGCCTTCGGGTTCCATAAAATGCTGGGAAATTCTTAAGTAGCTGCAGATTTGGCTTCTCCTCATGAGGGGCTCAGCTCCACAAGTAAGTGCGACAGGACTGAAATCTTTTTCTGTTTTCTGCGTGCACAGTGATCAGCCGTTGCCTTTAGGGGTTGGTGTAATGTTTTCTTGGGTGGGTAAATTCTAACCAGTTCATGGATGTACCTTCTGTCATTACATACGTATAACAGCGGGACAGTCACGGTGAAATCTAATGAATGCTTGTTAAAAGGTGAAGTGCACTTCCAGCATTTTGTTTTTGAGTAATAGTTCACGTGTTGTCTCACATTTTCTCTCACTGAAGTTCAATTGCCTTCAGTATCTTCAGTAAACTAGAAGCTTGT
The DNA here is from genome assembly GCF_002891405.2 of Cryptotermes secundus. Lineage (NCBI taxonomy): Eukaryota > Metazoa > Arthropoda > Insecta > Blattodea > Kalotermitidae > Cryptotermes > Cryptotermes secundus. Next base: position 579,587 of record NW_019729219.1, read on the forward strand.
ACTTTTATACAATAGTCTTGGGTCTGGAACGGGGTCCAGTCAGTCTCGTGAAGATAATTATGGAGCTATTTGAAGGAAATAGCGGCTCCGGTCTAGAGAACCGTCATTAACGGCCGTGGGGATCCGTTGCGCTGACCACGCGGCACCTCTATCCTCTAAAGTTGGCACTAACTTCGCTGACAAGCGGCGGTCGCTCGGTCGGTATAGTTCGCTTGCGGGCTACAGGACACGGAGTTTTAAGTCTTTCACATCAGCAGAGCTTTAATTGTTTGTGCCCTTTTTTCATGTACGTAGAATTCGCACAACACAGGTGGCAAAATCGTCAAGACTTGCACAAGGTCAACGCGCGGTTTTTATTTATTTTTAGTGCGCTATATGAAGTGATTGCCATGGCCTGCAAATTTAATATGTCCTTTCTCAGAGTTTCTAGATAACTGTCCGAGACTCCGGTTGCGGGCGTAACACGTTCATGGACCATACTCACTGGGTAACAAATCTGCGTTTGCTTTTTTCTGCACGAACAGCAGAGCAGTAGCTGCGATTATTAGAGACCGAATGGCCGCACTTCCGACACGTCACCACCCCAGTTGCAGATACACACTTATCTACGCGCACAGGACTCGGCGCAAGCTCGTGAATCACATGAATTTATCTGACTCACGTTGTGTCAGGACCGGTAAGGACCCCAGATGCGTTCAATCGTTTTTTAGGACATTCGCTCTGGTGCAGTAATTACGGAAGGGAGAAGTACTGATTGACATGTTTTGCAACAAGCAGCGTTGCACAAAACCTTACACTGTCAATGATGCTGCTTGCACAAACATGTTCAGTCTCGACTTGGTGCAATAGCGTCAAATCTTCTGATAGGATTTATGTGCGGGATTTATTGAAGCTATCGGAGATTACCTGCACTTTAGAAGAGTAAAAAAGCTCGCTCACTCACTCATGGAGCTGAGCCCTTCTTGAGAAGCAGCCAATTGTGCGGCTACTCAAGAACTTCCCAGTATTTTATGGAATCCGAAGGTTCATTACCGTGGTCACAAGAGCCCTCCACTGGTCCCTATCCTAAGCTAGATCGCGCCAATTCATACCATCCCATCCTATCTTTCTAAGATCCATTTCAATATTGTTCACCCACCTACGTCTTGGTCTTCCCAGTGGTCCCTTTCCTTTTGGCTTTCCCACCGATATCCTATATGAATTCCTCTTCTCATCCAATTCGTGCTACATGCCCTGCCCATCTCATCCTACTTCACGTGATCATTCTAAATATACTTGGCGAAAGGGACAAGTTATGTAGCTCATCAGTATGCACTTTTTTCCGACCTCCTGTCGCTTCATCTCCCTTCGGTCCAAATATTCTCCTCAACACCCTGTTCTCAAACACCCTCAGTCTATGTTCCTCCCTTAATGTCAGAGACCAATATTGTATTTGAGCATCCTGTTACACTCGCACAATATATATAAGATAAACACCGTCTTAAGTGTAACAATTTTATTGTAGTTCTTTCTTACAATAAAATTGTTACACTTAAGACGGTGTTTATCTTTTATATAGTCAGAGACCAAGTTTCACACCTATACAGAACCACAGGCAAAAGTATAGCTTTGTATATTCTAATTTTTATGTCTTTAGACAGCAGACAAGAAGACAGAAGAGAGCAAAAGCTACTCGCATGAAAACAGAAACTCGAAAACTGAGTCATGACAAATTAGTAGATGAACTGAAGGAAACTGAGCTGATCACGAAGACAGTGTACGGAAAAGAAAGTAAATGCCCTTAGGCTCCCTTAGAAGGGTTTCCTGAAAGAAATGGGCTATTCCTTAAACCAGGCCTTCATCCAGATTAATTCGTGCCTGTATTTTGTTCTTTCTTGTCAGACGTGCAAGGATGATCGCTAAACACGCTGCTTCACTCACACTGACGCTCTGAAGATCACTCGTCCTATGCATTTGCGTAATAGGATTACAATGTCTATGAGGTACTATTGCGCAATTGCACAAAACGAATGATCGTATGGGACCCTTGAGCCCAGACTCTCACGAACTGGCCGTAACCGGGGCCTCATGGTCTGAACATTATTGACAGTTGCTTACCAGGTACCAGCGGCTGTCCGTGTGGTTGTGGATGCGAGGCAGGATGGTGATTTGAGTTGCCGTTCATAGCAGGCCTGCCGCTTGTTACCAGGCTCAGAGGTGACATCTGAGACGGGTGGGCGGGTGGCAGGTTTGGCACTGGACTTCGCTGAACCATCTCGGAATATGTACCATAACTGCTCCGACGTCCCTCCCGGCGATTGCCCTCGATGGCAACTTGCAATTCTGCTGGCGTGCTTAGCTGTCGCTTCTCACACTCGTACGTGTACAAGTACTTCATGTATCTGTCAACAGATGGCAGGTAGATTGTATAGCTAGGCATACGGTCGACACTAATCGATTTCCGGATGAGTTGTACGGTGGCGCCATCGGAAAATAAATAACAGATTGCTACTTTCACTTTCGTTGGGAGCATCCAAGTTAGCGTACACATTGGCATGGTGCTTAACAGATAAATATTTATCACTGTATCTTTCATACATTCAACTTAATAAGAAACTATTAGATACAACATGTAACTGCATACACTTTGCTTAAGATGCTACACATAATTTTACGTGTATAATTATTGACATGGTATCTTTAAAATATCTCCCATCCAAGAGTACCAGGAATTAATTAAATAATTTTCCTGGGGAGTGAAGCGCGGCCGGCGCGTAAGGCTGACAACCTTACCGCCATCTTTGAGCCGATTGTCAAGGTAATGTGGGACCCTTAACGTCTCTCAACCCTATGAGCCTTCACGGCCTGTTACAGGGGTAGCTTTACTTTTTATCTTTAAAATATTCATTTAAGAACGAATCTGCTACAACATATGTGTTGTATCGGATGGCCACTTACTAAATTGAAAGTGACATAGTATTTTTTAGCATGGATTATCAGCTCCTTTGAAAGACCTGACCGTAGACGAGAGCATTAAGTTTAAAATGAAGAACTCCAACTTTTGGGATGTAGCGCCATATAGACCGTTGAAAGTCAACTGGCGTTTCGGAGAAAAATGTCACCTCTACCTTCAGGGTTGAAGAGTAAGCCGAGCATGAATTCAGTATCAAGCAGGCAGCAAGTAGAGCTATCCTTGCTCACTGCTTTATTCCTAGTACAATATTGTCCTGTTTTGTTCAAGTACGATCATAAAGAATTCTTTAATTCTTTATAATAATTCAGTTCAATTCTTTATTATTTATATTCCGAGTCAACATCCGCAAGGCCAATTACAGACACAGCACAGGGTAGATACAGGTAATTATGGACAAACACTACATAAATTCAAAGACAAATTACAGGCAAGCACTGGAGGAAAACACATTAATGCAGAGAAGTAAACAAATAAACAATAATAATAATAATATTAATAATAATAATTTCATTAACATAAATCAATAATGCAGACAAGTAAACAAACAAACAAATGATAATAGTAGCAATAATAATAATTTCATTAACATAAATCCAAGTGTTATTGAGAATAATAATAATCATAATAATACCATTCATAGTTTATTCTAAGCTTTCGTGACCTCTCTGCGTGTAAGATTATACGATATAAGCTTCACAAGAAGATAGGCCGTCGAAGAAAAATAGATAAAAAGCCAAGTGAATGTTACAGGTCACATCAGCTCCGCTGACACTCAGACTGAAGGAAGAGCCAAGAGTACAGATGGTGCGTAGGA
>NW_019729219.1:583395-597394 GCF_002891405.2 Cryptotermes secundus
ATTAAAAATGACTTCTGAAACACAAAAGCGTAAGAGTGTAAGAGTGAGAAGGATGGACCGTCAGTGATCTGGAACGGTGCCTACCACGGGGCACGGAACGTCGCCTCTACCTGTCCCGCTGCCGGACCACACAGGACCCTGCTGTGGATTCCTGTCTGTCAGTGCACAGTGCTTTGCTCTTTGTATTAATAGAACTGATATTTCATCATTATCATCATCATCAACATCGTCATGTTGATTTTCTTTTTCCACGCGCAAAGACTAAAGAAAATACGTACAATCACATTTTCCTTTTGCATCATAGACAGTCCACGGATGCTACATCAAAATTTGCGTATGCTTCTGTTGCGAGAACTCAATTACGGTTACTCACTTCATAAAATTAAGTTCATACACAGAAAAGTTGAAGCTCTCCGCCGGAGTAAATTTTTTAGAAGATATCCACTAGCACAAGGAATAGTTACTGGAAAAATGAATTTTTCAGAAACTAAATATTGTGAGTAGTCGGTAATGCTTTATTTTTAATAATTGTCTTTAGTGGCGCTAAATGTTGCCCCTCTGCCCTAGAAACAGCCTGCATTCTTGTTCATACTCGGAACATATGTAACTTTACCACGTTAAGTTGCTCCTCCAGTCCTTGCTCCTCAGCTAGATGCGTTTCCGCTGCAAATGCAGTTTGCAAATGTACAGATATTATTCATAACTCATGTCGCATCTACTATCATATCTGATCCAATTTTCCTTGGTTTCTTGTCGTCTTTTATTTATTCTGTCCTGTGTTGTTTTATTGTTCTTGTTTGTATTCGTACTGACCCTGTAATTGATCATTAAATTCAGAACGTAAATAAATAAATAAATAATTGTATTATTACTACTATTATTATTGTTATTACTATATTTTCTGGCTGCATAATTGCTGATGCGATTGAATTTATCGAATTGTGATTATTATCCATGCTGCCTTGGTGTGTCTGTGTTTAGTCGTATATGTTCTGACTACATCTTTGTTCGTGCTTATTTTATAACTGGTCTTTGNTTTTGTCGATGATCTCAAAATTTTCCGCGTCATTAACTCACCACATGATTGCCTCTTACTTCAATCTGACATTAATTCCGTGAGTGACTGGTGCATTTCTAACTACATGAGGCTTAAATATTGTCAAAAGGCGTGTTGTGTCATACACAAAGAAAACTAATATTCTTAGTTATGAGTATCAGCTTTGTCATGCTATCATTACACGCACCAGCAGTATTAAGGACCTAGGTCTATTCTTTGATTCAAAATTATATTTTCACATGTATGTTGATTACGTATTTTCTGAATGCATTAAGCTTTTAGGCCTTATTCGCTCCATTACGTACAGGTTTTCCTCCCTGGAATGCCTGTATACGAGTATACTGAATTTTAATTTAGTCAGTTCCAAGTTGGAATAAGCCTCGGTAGTTCGGAACTCCATCACTTCGACTGATGCCAAGAAGCTTGAGCGCATCCAGCAGAAGTTTCCGTCCGTTTGTTTTTATCGTTTCTTCCTTCATATTCCACACAATTATACAGATGCCTTAGAGAAAATAGGTCTATAATCTTTAAGTAAACTGGGACATAACCTTGATGCACTTTCTTCCATTCAGGCCCATTGTGAGCTGAAATCTTGCTCTTCCCTATTGGAAAACTTTAGCCGTCGTGTTCCTGCCAGAAATCGTAGTGGCTTCTCTTTGTTTGGTGTTTGTCCCTCTAATAAACACTGTCCTTCTGCTCGGTGCGCCTATGCTGCCAGCGCGGTGGGTAAAGACTCCACATATTTGCAATCGGAAGAGTCTACATTACAAAAGGCTCCTGGACACTCTAAGTGCCTCCGCGTTTTATTCATATGGTCGTATTTATAATTATGAACTGAAGGGCCTACAACTTTATTAAGTGCTTGGGAAGGGTGAGGCCCTCTGATTTAATTCAGACAGAAATGTCGTGGCTTTCTAATTCGAAAATGTTAAAAATTTGAAACAATAAAAGTGTTAATTGCGCAACGAGAGTATGCAATACTAATCGAGTTTAATAAAGGTTTTAAGGGGATGGATTTTTTTTTCGACTGCATTAAGACTCCTCTGCCGTATATGAACCATGGACACACCATGAAACTGCAAGTTCAATCCTAGGAGTATTATTGCTTTGTATGCGTTCAAAACTTTGTACCAGCTGCTTAGGTTATACAGCACTAAATGGCTATGAATCATGAAGTGAGGAAGATAGGAATGGACACAATCGTGACCATTTTAAAATACTATCCCAGCATTTTTCTAAATACTATTGAAGTCATCCAGAACATGCGGTCTCCAGGCGGGATCTACAAGCATGACGCAGAAGTGTTAATCACTAAAACCTGACCTTCAGTGACTCCGGACAACGGAGATCTTCAGATGTGGGGGTTGGTACGATTGATTCAAAGAGCAAGAGCGATCAGTCGACAAAAGTTCCACATCTTGGCCGTCGGGACGGACATAAACGCTCCTCCCTGTAGCAAGTAACCTGTGCCACGAAATTTACCAAGCCATTCTGCGTTTACTCGCTTCTTTATTTAACATGCAGATGAGCTGGTGAGTTTTCGAGAAGTTTATATTGAAATTCCGGTGTCCACAGAACCAGAGGTTATATTGACAGCACGAATAAAGTGGAGTTTGAAAAAAACATTTGTTACTTACTTAACCAATTAGTATATCAATTTGTTAGCCAGTCAGTAACTCAGACCAATTAATCCATTAGCTATTCAATGAAATTTTACTTTGGTTAACACGTTATTCAACAAGCTGGTTGTAACATTTGTTACTTAATCAGATAGTTAGGTATTCCATATTCCGTATTGAGGGGATGGGTTTCCCCTTGTACTTAGACCGGTTAGTGGTCCATTGTGCGTCCCCTTTTAATTTCTACTGTCTCCATACCCTACCGGTACTGGTGCTTACTATCAGCCCCTTTCTGCCAGCGAGGTTCCAACCTCCTCTGGCAGTGGTATCTAATAGTTAGTCCCTTTCTGTCAGAGAGTTCCCCCCTCCTCTGGCAGTGGTACCTAATACTTCCCCCATCTACCGGAGGAATTGGAAACTACTTGGGGGGGAATTGTTGCCTAATTTTGCTCAGAGGTCTCCTAGAGACATGAGGTTCTTTTGCGTGCCGTAAATCTACGACACGGGACCCACGGCTTAAAGTCCCTCCCGGAGGACTTGTTCTCTGAATTTTTCCGCCCTTAAAAATTTCACGACCTCCACCGGGTTTTTGAACCCGCGTACTACGAGTCATGAGGTGGGAACGTTACCTCTAGACTACGGAGGTGGCTAGATAGTTAGGTAAGTGAGAAGTTAATTTACTAATTCGACGGTTATTCAGTAAATAAGTCCGATGGATATCTATCTGATATCTGAATTTCTGTTGCTCCCACTTAGGGCATACCGCATCCATGAAACCCTTCGTTTCAGTTCAGTTTCATAATCTTTTACATAGTCGGTAGGACCCCATGGACAAGTGATCAGCCTCTTGCAAGGTCGCTCCGTGGCCTGTAGTCCTCAAGCGAACTATACCGACCGAGCGACCGCCGCTTATCGGCGAAGTCAGTAGCAACTTTTGCGCATACAGGGTGTCATGTGGTCAGCGCAACGGATCCCCACGGCCGTTAATCTCGGTTTTCTAGACCTGTCGCAAGGCCGCTACCTACACAAAAACACAGAACAACCGCAGGCAAACATCCATGCCTTAGACTGCGCGGCCACGATCGGCTCAGATGGATATGTAATCAATTTATTAGTAATCTGTTAGTTACGTAGTTACTTTGCTACGTAATATATTAGTCAGAGTAAAGTTACGTACTTAATTAAAAGTCAGTTTGTAGTCACCCAGATTGTTAGTTGGTTGAAAGTTATTTAACAAGTCAGTCAGTTTGTTAATACATTACTCTTAAGCAATTAGCTAGATATCTATTTACCTATCCATGCAGCTTGCTAGTAATGCCATTAGTTACATTTTCGGTACACATTTCGGCAGCAAAAGTAGGTAGCGATTGACTCCACCTGATTTTTGAAGAATTCCCCAAAAGTTTTACAGATGCGAAAGGAGTAGCAAGATTCTTGGAATGAGCCTTAGGCTGGGAAGAATGGTGCCTGTTGTAGTTGTTATTCACTGTGGTCATGAACTGCAATGCTGTTCGTAAAAACGCTGCCCGTCCCGATATAAGAAGCCATTTTGATTTCACTGGCACCGATTTACAGCCTTGACAGTTATAGTCGCCAAGATGTGATTTATTATGGGACTCCTATAAATTTCGGACATAAAATGTATCGAATTGCTTTCTGTCTTGACTATCCATGCAGTTGCAGCAACCACTAACTTTTAGGGTTCTGCTTTATTCCACACGCAGTGGGCATACTTTAATATTGTGGACGTAATAGATTGGCCTATATAAAATGTAATATCCAAGCAGCGTACGGAATTTACGAGCATAACCCATGTACGGATCTGACCAAAGCATTTATTTGTGAGGCAGTATATTGCATTTTTGTTACAGCATTGTATAATCGTCATTGTTCTTTTTTCTGAACTTTTCAGCATATATGTGAGTCCGCATACCTATCTTTTAGAAGGAATAATACAAATGGGCGATCCCAGTGACCGAATACTGCGATCGTGTGTTCGAATCCCACTCGACACACGGATGTATGCGACGCTTTTGTGTGTGTGTTGTCCTGCGTAGGTAATGGCCTTACGACACTCTGATCCTTCGCCTAAGGAGTCCAACCAAATGGCAGTAAATGTTCCGAACCCGGGAAAACGGGAGAGACCTCGGCCCTCATTAGGTTGCCGTGTCATGAACGGAGATGATGATAATGAATAACATATTCACTCAAAATTGCAAAGAAAACCGACATAAAATTTGTTATCAGGCACATTCTGGCCTATGCATCTGAAACAAGAGTCGATGAAAAAAAGCAGGCTAAATATTGGAAACTGAAGTAAGAGAATTAATAAAGGTAAAGTTATCCCTGCCGGTCACGGTAGCCGAGCGGTCTAAGGCATGAACTGTCTTCGCTCGCTCGGAAACCGGGATCGTGGGTTCGAATCCCACTCAGGGCATGGATGTTTGTGTGCGTTTTTCTGTGTTTGTCTACAGGTAGAGGCCTTGTGACGAGCTGATCACTCGCCCAAGGAGTCCTACCGAATGTGTAAGATCTAGAAAAACCGAAGTGAACGGAGAAGTTCATGGAGGTAGGCCTAGGCCCACTGGGTCTGTAGTGCCAAGGGGAAAAAAAATTTCCCTATGCTTAACTAATTAACCACTACGACATGAAGGCGTATGAGGGAGTGGATGTATAGATCCACATTTTCTTGAACTCTGCACTAGCTGGAGGTGAGTGGTAAACTTTACGTCCCGGCCGCTTTACCCCAGAGGAAAGAGCCTCGGGTGCAAATTGGATAGGAGGTTGGGTGGGCCCCAGAGCCGGTCTGGATGACGTGAAGAAGAGAAAATTCTTGACAGGGACTCGAACTCCGACCCATTAGTAGTCCAGTCTGTAGGCAGTCGCTATCCCGGCTCCTGTGTTAGGAAAGAGATGGCTGGAAGTGACTGACCGTGTGAGAATTTGAGGCATCAGCTACCAATGCAAGGAAAATTGGTGAATGGAAGAAGGACGGATTGGAGAAACCATTCGTCACGACTGACAGTTCGTCACGCTCTGAGAATAGCAGGAGACAGTTCTCTTGCTCAGAGTGAGCACACTGTGGTGTAACTCACACCCTGGACGCTCTCATTAACTCGATTGAGCAGGTGAGACTGAGTAGCGAATACGTAAGGATAAAAGAGGAAGCATCCATGCTTTAATTTAAGTTACCATCCCGATATTTTTCTGGAGAGACTGAGAAAAATCAAGATTCATCTCTATCAGTACAGTCGGTGCCACGGCAGAGCTTCGAAGCAGAATCCTCGCGAATACAAGTGAGTAACGTTACTGTCTGAATGAACTTGCTCTGCCACATTGTGAAGTAAACAGACGCTTGGCCTAAAGAAGAGAATGTAATGACCGTAATGACAGCGTGGTTAAGTTCCCTGCAGGAAGCGATAAGTGGAAACATAAAGTAGAGGTCACAACTTTCTGTACCCCCGGAATTCAGAATGTACACAAGAACTGCCGGGAAAATTATCGCATTTACGAAATCCTAAAAGACTGAGAGAGGTTGGAAGACCTATGAAAAATGGGAACATATTTTTTTAAACATCTGAACGCCGGAAGGCGCTTCCACCATCCGGTCCTTTAGTTGGAAGGAGAGCAAAGCTAGGAAATAATATAAAAAGGAAAGGATGTGAGATTGAAGGACAAATATTACTCTTCGATACCACTGAACATATTCAGATTAAATTAAACTTGGAAATGAGCCGGGATACCGCAGTCGGTATAGCTATTGGCTACGGGCTGGACGACCAAGGGGTACGAATTCGAGTTCCAGTAGAGTCAAAAATTATCTTTCCCACGCCTTCGAGACCGGTTCTGAGGTCCACCAACCTCTATACAATGGATACCGGGGCTATTTCTCCGGAAGCAAAGCGGCCGGGGCCCGAAGCTGACCACTCATCTCCAACTAATGCTGAAGTCAAGAAAATATGGACCTATATATCCACTCCCTCATAAGCCTTCATGGTGTAGTGTTTAATAAGTTGAGCACAGGTACAGCTTTACCATTTAATTTAAACTTTAAGTTGAGTACGGCAAAATTAATTTCGTTGGATTTGTGGCCAGATGGCTCCACGTCCCACGTCCCACTCTTCAAATTAATTTTGATTCAACACCACAATCACTACTTTCCTGAATCGACGCTCTTGGATGACAAATATAAATATGTTGGACACAAAGCGTAATCCCATTGACGACGATCATTTTTATTTAAATCATTTTTTGTTCGATCTGTATTACGGAAAGCTATCTCCATGGAGCAGAGACCTCCAGAAATGCCAACAGTCTCTTCGCGGGTTAAGGAATTCCTTGCCTTTCATGAAACCCGAAGCTTCATTACCGTGGATTACTAGATCCCGCCATTGGACACTGTTCTGAGTCACACGAATATAATCCAAACACCTACAAAAAACAAAACAAACAAACTCCGTGGTTTTAGTCCGCAAGCCATCTATACCGAGCGAGCGACCGCCGCATGTCGGCGAAGTTTAGTGCTAACTTTTGCGGATAGAAGGGTGTCGCGTGGTCAGCGCAACGAAGACCCACGGCCGTTAGTTTAGATTTTCTAGACCGGAGCCGCTATTTCCTTGAAATAGCTCCTCAATTATCATCATGAGCATCAGTGGACCCCGTTCCATACCCAGCACTTCTCAGAAAATCTGATAGCGCCGGGAATCGAGCCCGGAACTCTGGATCTGTAGCCATGAACGATGACAACTAGACCACAGAGTTGTCTAGAAAATGTGGGATCCTCAACATCTCACAACCCTATGGACCTCCACTGCCTGTTACAGGGATACCTTTACTTTACTTACTTGCACATCAATTCTTTAAGTCCCATTCTGAAATTAACTTGCCATTTACTGTTTGGTCTTCCATTCTACACCATTCAAATTTTTGAACTATAATTCTATATTTCTTACTCTGCCGTCGGTGTTACGTGTCCTTCCCATCTCCTCGGTTTGTTCAGCCTAATACATTTTCGCGACAAGTAAAATTATGAAGTTTCCAATCATGCAATTTTTTTTCTTTCCCCCTTCTTTTTTACTTTCTAATATTATTTCAGGAAATGTTTCGATTCCTGGCAGGGGAAATAGACTTTTTTCTTCTATATAACGTCCAGATCGGCTCTTGGGAACAACCAGCCTCTTAATGGGTACCTGGGTCTGCCCTTTCGGGTTTAAAACGTGTGGAGCTTGAAGCTGACTACTCATCTCTATATAGCTCCGAGATTAAGAATAGTGAAACTATAACTCCACCCTTGCGCTTTAATGGCGTGACGCGCAATTAATTAAGGCCAGGGATATTTATCTTTCATATGTCTTCAGGTGTATATCTGTCTGTAACATTCAAGTTCTTCCAACAAAGTCTGTAGCCAGCGTAGTATCCTACAATTGGTTAACAGTATTAAAGGCGAGATTTAATGCAAACATCTACACTGTAATTAGTTCTGTCAACAGTAAATTTGCGTTTTTGGTAAATGAAGTTCCAAAAGCAATGAATGAGTTACGTAAACTCATAAATGTACTTGGATACGTCTAATCCAAACAAAAAAGCACATTTTCGCACTTTCCAATTATCATTCTCATTCACCGTGATTGGAAACGAGCTTAAATCCCTCCTCTTCCACGATGATAAGCAACTAACCTTAGTATTCATGAGTATATGGGCTTATGTCAAGGAGTTGAGATCCTTTTTTGCATACCGGTATGCGATTATCTCATGCAAGATTAAACACTCAGCATAATTGTCTAAAAAGCCAAACATATTTCCTGTGAAGTGTTTGGAAGAAACTTCATTATTTGTCTTGCAAAAATTTTATGGCATTTTAAAAAGCAGAAATTCCTCTGACAGTTGACAATGTTTGAGTTTTGTGAGGCGTGGCAGAAACCACGCCAACATGTAAAGCCACTTATTTGAGAATGACGAATGGAGATTTTTTCAGTAAAATATTCTAAACAAGGTACGATACTATGTTTGTTCCCAGTTTATTATAACTTATAAAGATTTGCGCTTTGTGCTTTCGCTTCTAAACCTTTCAGCGTAGTATTCGTTTTGTTTCTCACAATTATCTTCTCCATAACGTTAAATTTCCTCCCACATATAAACATCTGTTGTCTCTTCTTTAGGCATAGGAGGGAGGACAATATTAAAATGGATCTTAAGGAGGTAGGATGGGATGATATGTATTGGATTAATCTGACTCAGAATAGGGACCAGTGAAGGGCTCTAGTGAACACGGTAATGAACCTTCGGGTTCCATAAAATGCTGGGAAATTCTTGAGTAGCTGCAGAATTGGCGGCTACTCCAGAAGGGCTCAGCTCCATGAGTAAGTAAGTAAGTAAGTAAGTAAGTAAGTAAGTAAGTAAGTAAGTAAGTAAGTAAGTAAGTAAGTAAGTTGCTTCTTTGATTCTTCATAATATCACTCATTTCTTGAGAACTATAATTTTAACCCCCATAAATTCGATTAAACCCTCCACTACCAACACTACTATAGTACACCTGTCAAGAACAGAACCTGTATTGAAAGGAAACGATTTTATTTGAAAATATCTCCATATCTCCATTCCTCAAAATATAGAGTGAAACCCGGTAAAGGTTTATCAAGCCGCTGCTTAGCAACGAAAGAGGGATAGGACACACAGACTGATGGGAGGTAATTATGAAGTACACTGTTTAGATGGCATCAGGTGTCATGATATATATACCAATATTCATAAAGATCGATTCTGCTATTCAAAAGTTGATAAGGGGGATACACAGACAGCATGGAGATTGCATTAGCCTAGTTTCATTTTTCAAAGTAAGCTAAAATACGTGGAAATTAACAAAAGTTGATAAATCATTTGTCTAGAACAACTAAATGAGCAACGCAAAGCAAAGGGACTCTGCGATCCAGGAAATTCTTGAAAAAATATGGAACGAATATTTGAGGTCGGAAGAGGCTTCACTGCCTGTAGCATGAAGTGAGGAAGTTCCACATAATTTTGTTATGCAATGCGCTTTCCAAGAATTTGTTTGGATACGAACATTTCTGGGGGCACGGGGTAGCGCAATTGGTTGAGGCGCTATCCTACAAGCAGGGAGGTCGCGGTTTCCATTCCCGATATCATTGGCATTTCAATTGACATAATCCTTCCAGCCGCACTATGGCTCTGAGATTGACTCAGGCTCTCTAATACAAATGAGTATCTGGAAGCTTCCTGGGGGTAAAGGGCAGCCCCTCCCCACAAGGAAGATTTCTGGTACTCATTTCTGTCAGAGAGCCTGAGTCGATCTAAGGGCCATAGTGCGGCTGGAAGGATTAGGTTAATTGAGAAAATCCACCTCATCGAAAATCGAACCCGCGACCTTCCGGTTTGTAGAATAGTGCCCCAACTAACTACGCTACCGCGTGCCACAATTGCTGTCCCTCTGCTTAACTAATTAAGCACTACGCCTTGAAGACGTATGGGGGAGTAGATGTATAGATCCACATTTTCTTGACTTTGGTGCTAGTTGGAGCTGAATGGTCAGATTCACGCCCCGGCCGCTTTAAACCCGAGGAACGAGCCCCCGATATCCATTAGATACGAGGCTGGGTGGGCCCAGAACCTGTTTGGATGACGTGGAGAAGAGAATTTATTTGTCCCTACCGGGACTCGAACTCCGACCCCTCTGTTGTCCAGCACTATAACCAATTATGCTATCCCGGCTCCCCAGTTAGTCTGAAAAGCCTCAAATCCTCCCACATTTGCATCATTGCTCGCTTCATTAGACCAGGTGCTCTACACACCATTTCTGTGTTGACGGTTGTCGCTGACGTTTATTTCTATGTACAAGCAGCAAGCGATATAAAAAGATATGTCATACCGTCATCACTGCCTGTGAAGCATTTGTAACCCATCCAGACTGACGGCCACCGGAGTTCCGAAGCATCTGTGTCTAAAACAGCAGGGTTCAGAAATATACGCCTCTGTATGGAACTTTTTTAATGTTAGTGGGGTGGGACTAAGTCCCTTGTACTGCGGCCAATTCTGGCCTATTGTACCAGCCCCAGATGATAGGTGAGGGTGACTGTGGAGCAATTGGTGGAATGAAGATTGGCAGGGGAAACCGAAGGACTGGGAGAAAACCTGCCGGAGCGCCACTTTGTCCACCACAAATCCCACTTGACCAGACTGGGGAAGCCAGCGACTAACCGCTTGAGCTATGGCGCGGCCCTGTATGGAACTAATTGAAACCTTGATTTATTTGATAGTATCGCTATAATTATATTAAGATCCTTTGATTTCCGGGGTACTTCATAAAGGCAAAGATTAAAATATATAGAATTATGATTCTGATTCCATGGAAGAGTTTTCTTGAGAAGCTTATAGTCTTTCAGCTAGTCAGAAATTTCACGAATTTTATTGATTTTACAATACTATTCAAAAGACCCCACAACTGGATCAGACCCTGAGCCAGTTGAATTCACGCTACTTATGTAATATCCACTATATTCTCTTCCCATTTACGAATCTCAAAAAGTGACCTTGTCCCTTCAAGCTTAGTGTCATAGTTTTCTACACAGCCCAATTCCTCGTCAAAACTGTGCTGTATGCCCTTAAAAATACACAAATATCCGTATTATTAAAGATATCTTCAATCCGCACACAATGTTCAGCCCGTTCCTATTTTGCAGTAATCTCTTCGAATGAACATATATGTTATATCATAAGATTGTGATCAATTTCAGAAATTGGATTTTGTCTGATCCTGTATATTTAAAAATGCTGCAAGCCGGAAAGTCGTGGGGTCGGGTACCAATGTAGTGAATTTTTTTTAAATTGACTAAATCCTTCCAGCCGCACTATGACCCTATGGTTCACTCAGCCTCAAACAGAAATGAATACCAGGAATCTTTCTCATGGTTAAAGGGCAGCCGGCGCGTAAGGCTGACAACTTTACCGCCATCTGTGAGCCGATTGTCTAGAGAAATGTGGGAGCCTCGATGTCTCATAACACCGTGGGCCTTCATGTTACAGGGATAGCTTTTATCTTTTTTTTTTTTTACCCTTACCTATATATCCAAAGTGACATTTGAACACTCTTTATATTATGACACAGTTTGAACTGACAAAATGCGTTTGTAGGGCCGTGTGAGGGTACGAATGTAAAATTTTCAGCCTTGTCTAACATTTCGTTTTAAATGACGCGAGATCTCTCGCATCGTGGAGTACTTCCTATTTTGATTTCCGAACATCCTGTCCAATGATACGGCTTAAGCACTCAATAAAGCATGCAGGACCGTATGATAATTATTTAAACAAATTGTGTGTAATGCTTTGTTCAATGTGAGGAGACTACTTACCTCTTTTGGTGTGTTTCTTGTTTTTATACGAATTATTGAGCATCCTGTACCATGACAAAGTTTGAACTGGCAATAAAGTATATAGGACCGCGTGATGGTACGAATGTTTCCTTCCAGACGTGATGTCTAACGTTTCGTTCTAAATGAGGTGCGAACCCTTCCCCCACGGTGCCTCCTATACCTTCATATGAGTTAAATCTTTACGTCTGATGCCATCTCCACGTGTCAACCTGTCTGTCGTTGATTTCCTTTGACGTCGCATGGAACTCAGAGCACCGTGTGGCTATTTCTGTTGCCCAGTGACATAATCATCACACTCCTAACATCCAAATGAAATGTATTTCCTATAAAAAAAAAGACACCTCCCCCTTCGCTAGCACGGAAGTTGTAGCTGAATCTGCCATCAATCATTTCGTTCTGTTTTTAATGTCAAGCCTTTCTTACTTCTAGCTGATTAATTCATCAAGCTCGGCCCAAGACTAGTCAGGTGCAGCATTGGGGTGCAGCCAATCTCAACAAGATACACAGCTGATAAACCAAACAACCCACATCTCCACCCAATCACAATGCTTGACACTTTCATCCCAAGACGAAAATAAATTCATCTTAGTGCCATTTACTTACTTACTTGGGGAGCTGAGCCCTTCTCGAGAAGCGGCCAAGTGTGCAGTTACTCAAGAACTTCCCAGCATTTTATGGAACCCGAAGGTTTATTACAGTGTTCACAAGAACCCTCCATTGATCCCTATCCTGAGACAGATCAATCCAATCCATACCATCCCATCCTATCTCTCTAAGATCAATTTTAATATTGTCCACCCACCTACGCCTTGGTCTTCCCAGTAGCCTCTTTCCTTCTGGCTTACCCACCAATATCATATATGAATTCCTCGCCTCCCCCATTCATGCTACATTCCCTGCCCACCCCATACTTCTTGACTTGATCACTCTAATTATACTTGGAGAAGAGTACAAGTTATGAAGCGCCCCATTATGCACATCTTGGTGCCATACTTCTGGAAATTCTGATGTTATGTTGCGTATGGCGGCTACTGAAATGCGAAGACATATGATATTACGTAGTATTTTTACATGGCAACGAAGATTTGGATTGTGATCTTCTGGGTTATGATATTGTGTACATGGTTACTAATAACTTTCAGGACTTACAGCCTCACGATGGATGCAGCAACCTCCTCCGTTATCATTGTAAACACATACCAGAGTACACAGTATCACAGCAGAGCACAATTTAAGAATATACTAAAATAAATCTGACATTGAACAAGTCAGAATGGGAAGTTCATAACTGCCTATTTTTTTTCTTTGCCACTACAGCCCCAGTGGGCCTAGGCCTACCTCCATGAACTTCTCCGTTCACTTCGGTTTTTCTAGATCTTACACATACGGTAGGACTCCTTGGGCGAGTGATCAGCTCGTCGCAAGGCCTCTACCTGTACACAAACACAGAAAAACGCGCACACACAAACTAAACATCCATGCCCTGAGTGGGATTCGAAACCACGATCTCGGTTTCCAAGCGAGCGAAGACAGTACATGTCTTAGACCGCTTGGCTACCGTGACCGGCCATAACTGCCTATGCAGCACACTATTTCAGATTCGAAAAACGCGAATGGAATTAATTAAAATTTGGTTTTCTTTGGGAAGACTGCTACTACCAGAGGCTAAGATAAGACTTAATAGTTTCAACAAAAATTTTGAGTAAATATATATGGCCTATATATACACGGGATACGCCGTAGCGTAGTTGATTGAGGCGCTATCCTAGAAGCCGGAAGGCCAAGGGTTCGATTCTCAATGAGGTGGATTTTTTAATTTACCTAATTCTTCCAGTTGCACTGTGGCTCTGAGGTCGACTCAGACTCAGTAACAGAAATGAGTATCTGAAATCTTCCTGGAAGGGGGGGGGTAAAGGGCGGCCAGCGCGTAAGGCTGACAA